>NC_048559.1:836057-964329 GCF_902806685.2 Maniola hyperantus | reverse complement strand
AAAGTGGTGATAGTAAAAAAGGATACCCGACTGAGTTTATTGTGGGCTCTTCTCAGACCTGGGCGCTTTTGGAACCCTCGTAGCTTTACTTTTATGTTTACGTTTTAATTATCACACTGCATCATTCTATTGCAATTCAGCAAGTAACAATTAGAAAGTGTATTACAATAATACTAAATCTGAATAAATGATTAAAGTAACTACCCATAAATTATTATAAGTGCGAAAATGTGTTCCTTGGTTTGTCTTTCTGGAGAGTGACAATACAATACTTTTCCCCGGAAAATCAATGAGTTCCCAAGGGGTTTTTAAAACGTCAATTTTAACTCGGAAAAAGTCGCGGGCATCAGCTATTATTGCATACGTAAATGTTTAGGAGAGAGCTATGCTTGGAGTTTCTCTACGTGATCAAATCAGGAATGAGGAGATCCGTAGGAGAACTAGAGTAACCGACATAGCTCAACGGGTTGCGAAGCTGAAGTGGCAATAGGCAGGGCACATAGTTCGTACAACCGATAGACGTTGGGGTCCCAAGGTGCTGGAATGGCGACCTCGCACCGGAAGACGCAGCGTTGGAAGACCCCCCACTAGGTGGACGGACGACATCAGACGAGTCGCAGGGAGCCGCTGGATCCAGGCGGCGCAAGACCGTGGCGTGTGGAAATCCCTACAAGAGACCTATGTCCAGCGGTGGACGTCTATTGGTTGATGATGATGATGATGATGATGATGATGATGATGATGATGAAATGTTTAAATTCTAGGATTACACAAAGGAATACGATGTCAACAAAATAATAGAACAATTCGAGCGCGTGGAACAGGAGAACTTCTCCATATACAAGCTGCTGAACGAGTACTGCGCAGAAAATGAAGTGTTGAAGAGAGAGAAGGAAAAACTGATCCAGGAAATTGGTAAGTAACAGCCTATTTTCTTAAGGTTTTCACTTCTTACGCACTTCTCCATCAAATCTAAAGATTCAAAAGGCTGACTGACTGATCTATCAACGCACAACTAAAAATACTGGACGGCTAGCTATATAGACATAGACATCCGGTAAGAAAGGATTGTTGAAAATTCAACCCCTAAGAGGGTAAAATAGGGGGTTGAAAGTTGAACACGCGAACGAAGTCGCAGGGATAAGCTAGTAAGTAATAAGAAACGGTGATAGTCTAGTAGTTAAGACATCGGTTTCCTGATCGGGAGGTCTGGGGTTCGACCCCGGGCATACCCTCTAACTTTTAGCATAGCTTTTAGCATGGCAGACTATGGCCTAATCCCTTCTAATTTTGAGAGAAGATCCGTGCTTAGTACTTAGTGGACAGATTTTTAATTTCTAAATTGTGTTTGGTCTGGTCTGGTGGGAGGCTACGGCCATAGCTAGTTACCCCCCTACCGGCAAAGCCGTTCCGCCAAGCGATCTAGCGTTGCCGTGTAGAAACCGATGAGGGGTATGGGTTTAATAGACCCTTGCCAAGTTAGCTGGTTTCCATCTTAGACTTCATCATCACTTACCACCAGGTGAGATAGCAGTCAAGGGCTAACTTGTAATCGATAAAAAAATCATGATGATGATTATGAAGCTTCGTATTTTAGAAGTCATTTAAAAATGGTAAATCTCAATCTAGTGGACAGAAGAGAATGGAACGAGAGTATGGAAGATAAAAGGCAGAAGGAGTTGCAAGAGTTAAGAGACAAGTTGGAGAAACAGAAGTTGGTCACAGAAGATAAAAGGAAGAAATTGGTGCAGAAAGTACAGCTTCTGAATGAGACTGTGGAAAAAGTTGGAGAACTATTCAAGTGAGTGTACTTAATTTTTATCATCATCATCGTCAACCGATAGACGTACACTTCTTAACATAGGTCTCTTGTAGGGATTTCCATACGCCACATTTTCTGGTATATAAAACGGCCAATGTCTGTCTCCAGAATCCAAGCTATTTCACTGCCAAATTTCGTGAAAATCGGTTAAACGGATGGACTTTTAGGGTTCCGTACCTCAAAGCGCAAAAAGAACCCTTATACCCTTATCAATTTGTTGTCTGTCTATCTGCCCGTCTGTCCGTCATGTATGTCCGTCTAGGTTTTCTTGACAGACACGACAGACGAAAAGATAGAACTAACTCCGGAAGCTCTAAATCGCGTCACTTACGCGTTTCTCCGAGAAGGTTTATCTTATAAGCCCATTGGTACTGATTCTAAATTTTAGAGTATTCGCATCCTCTTTTTACTAATGCATTTAGAAAAGGACAGATACAGTTTGACAGTTTTAAATTTAATTTAGAGCTGTCAAACCTCGTGACTTTAGCTGCCAGTCGCGAGCCTATGGTTTAAATTTGTAGCGTGCACTAAAATTTAAGTCTTTAAATGTAAAATTCATGTTCTGTCCCTTTTTAGCAATATTAAAAAGAAAAAGATGCAGATAGTCTAAATTTAGTTTAGAGAAAGACAAGAGAATCAGCGCCAATTGTTCATGTAGACTCATCCCATTGTCTGGTAACAACACCCATGGGTGTTGTGAGGTGTCGTATCACAGTGAAATCAACGCTGACGATAATTAACAGTGTGCACTACCCGCAAATGTCGACACCACGCTGTGCGATGATTGATATCCCATGGTAATGAGATTATGTAAGTACATACGTGGTACATACATACATACATTCACATTACATCATATCGTAAACCTATAGGGTACTTCCTATTAATATTGAATCATGGAATTTGGCACCTTAGCAATGTCTTATAGAAGGAAAGAAAGAAAGAAAGAAAAACGTTTATTTTTTTAAGGCTGTACCACACATTACCAGCTAGACCTATACCGGCGCCTCTAATTAAGTAGTAAAGTCAAAAGACCTCAAGTAGAAGAAGCGCCGGAATAAAGTATGCCATGTGTGGCACAACCCGAAAAAAAAGGTCCCTCAGCATAAATGCCATATGTCTTGCACAAGTACAAAAACATACAGCGCTGGTTTTCAGTAGCAACCCTGATTCGGGTGGTGCCACGGAATTATTTTAATTGTACTTATCTAATCTATCTATACACACTATTATAGCACAAACCGTTTTTTTAGGTTTCCGTACCTCAAAAGGAAACCTTATAGGATCACTTTGTTGTCTATCTGTTGTTCGTCTGTCTATCTGTCTGTCAAGAAACCTACAGGGCACTTCCCGTTGACCTATATGAAATTTAGCAGGTAGGTAGGGTACCTATAAGACCTACCTACCTGCCAAATTTCATGATTCTAGATCAAAGGTTTTCGTGACCGACACAACAGACAGACAGACGGACAGAATAATTTATACATTCTTAACGTCGACTATTAGGACGAACCATTAGGTCTTTTTTGTAAAAACAATTTTGGTATACCTACACTCAATTTTTGGTCAAATGATGATGCATTATTCATAGCATTATAATATGTACAGTACAACCCACGGTTCTGTCATACGTTAATTGAATTACCGCTAATTACGTAACACAATGATTAGCAATTATAACGCAATTGAGATACGGCCCGCATGACACGTTGCGAGGATTAGTTCATCGCACCTACGATCGCCGCCATATTGCCCATGTCATTACAAAATAGGTAAATTGAAATCAAAAATACCTACAGAGTACTCTAACCTACAGAGTCTCTAAGAGTACAGAGTAGTAGAGAGAGTACGAGAGAGAGTATTCTAACCGCTAAACTTTCCTAGTCCTCAGTAAAACCCACTAGGAACTCATATAACTCTACACGTCACAGGTTTAACCTAGTGTGGAGACCACTAGTAACCGACGCCAAAATAACTTGTTTTTGTTAAATAAAGATATTTTATTTATTTATTTATTATTTATTATTAGAGTACTATAGGTATAGCTACTGATTTCAATTTAATTCAAAATCAAATCAAAATATTTTTTACTAGCTTCGTACGCGTGCATTTAGGGTTCTAAAAATCCCGTGGGAACTCTTTGATTTTCCGGGATGAAAATTAGCCTATGTCCCTCTCCAAATCTTAAACTATTTACTTTACCCATGCAAAAAATCCCATCGATCCGTTGCGACTTACTTAGGTACTTTAGGTGTAGATAATGATTTCAATTTAAGTCAAAATCAAAATCAAATCAAAATATTTTTTATTAAACTTTTACAAGTACTTTTGAATCAACAAATGCATCTAACACTGGTAAAGTCCATATGGTATTACTATATTACAGCAGCAGAAAGTAATGTAGGTAAATCGACCTTTAGAAGGAGATAGCAGATTTGTAGAGCGTTGTCTCTGTCATGTTGTTGAGACCGACAAAACGTCATATAGGTATGAGTGACAGAGACAACGCTCTACAAAGCCGAAATGTCATTCTAAAGACCGATGTACATTTCTGCTGCGTACTGTACGATAACGCGCATGACGTGTGAAAAATAATCCACCAAAATGACACTTTTATATGTCTGTATATTTGTGAAATTATAATTTTTTGGTTTGGATTTTTATAATGTAAAAAATAGTGAATAAAAAACTTTTATCTGCTATAGTAGTAGTTTAGGACCTCTCCTTTAATAAATATATATTTTTGTGTAAATTCTATAGGTAACTTTTGATGTAGTGAATGTCAAAGATTGCACGAAATCGAAAATTGAATTGAATAGTCTTTGATATTTTAGGCAATAAGAAACAAACTATCAATAAAATGCAAAATGTTGTCTTACTTGGTAATAAAACAGAACATTTCCTACAATATAGTACAAATAAGTTTTTAAGTAAATGCAGGGATTTACAAAATTTAAGGGGTCAAAAATGGGCTAAAACTCCTTGTACGCTACATAATAAGGTTTTACGCTCTTAAAACGCACATATCTCGGAAAAGTTAGAGATGCGTGCCCGGGATCGAACTCCCAACCTCCGCTGCTGAACATGTTCTTCTTAAAAACGGCCATCAGAAACTGATCTTTACAGGATTAAATGTTTAAACAGTTTTTCAGTTTTTAAACGTGAGGTGAGTCTCTTAAGACCACCAATCTATTACTATAGATTATCTACTGGAACTTTTCATTTCACCTGTAAACTAGCTCGCCACAACCCGACTCGCTTCACGTGCATAAAACGCAGTTAAAGTTCAATTTTGAGCACCAATAAAAAGCAAAGTGGGTCGCAACTTCTTCCGTGTGGATTTAGGTTTTAAAAATCCGTGGAAACTCTTTGATTTTTTCGGGACGTAAGGTAGCCTACATAATATCTAGTTGCTTCGTTGCGACGTGATTGAAGAACAATCTAACAAACCAATTAAACAAACTGCACTTTCGCATCTATAATGTTTTCGCATTTCAGGTAGTGAAAATATATTAATTATATATTAATATATTTATATATAGATAGATAGATAGAAATACTTTATTGCATACAAAAAATATTACATAACATGACAAAAAACAAAGAAACTGAAACTAAAAATTAATTGTATGCAAAGGCGGCCTTATTATATATATTTATCTACCTAGTGTATATTTACATGTAGACAAAACTTCTCACAAAAAACAAAAAATATACGCCGTCCAAACAATAATTTATGGGCATCGTGCCCAATACACTGGCGCTATTATTACCTCGCTGAAGGGCAAGGCTCAACCGTTGAGCGAAATAAGAACCAGCTCTTGGGTCACTACGCGTGGATCAGCTTTTGGGACACGACGTGTATAAAAGCTTTCGTGTCCGATGACCATGGGCCCAGAGACTCAAACGCCGCGAAGAAGACCTTCATAAAATGGGAACAAAACTAAATTAAAAGCAATATACCCTCGGAAACGTAAGTTAAACGTGGAATTGATTTCTAAAATCTCTTTCATCCATCTAAACTGCCATACCTTAACAGCTAGAGCCCCAATCCCGGAACCGCCAGACTTGTCTTAGACCCAATCTCACCAAGCATTTAACCCTCGTGATTTTCTCATAGTCGTTTCTTAGCTGACACCTAACCTCAAGAAAAAACCTATTTTGCAAATTTCAAGTTAATAATATCAATAATTAAAACTTTTCCATACAATCTTTCATCCCCTATTTTACCACCCTTATGGGCATATTTTCCAAAAATACTGAAACACGTATTTCTTCATTTGTAACCGAAAACCCAAATACCAATTTTCATGCAAATAACTTGAAAAATTACCGACTTTCATACAAACTTCCATCCCCCATTTAACCCACTTAGGAGTGGAATTTCGAAAAATCCTTTCTTAGTGGATACCTACTCTTTACAAAGAATAGACCCTCCAAATTTCATGTCTCTAGGACCAGCGGTTTAGGCTGTGCGTTGATTTCACATACAAACTTTCATCCCCTATTTTACCACCCTTATGGACAAATTTTCCAAAAATCCTGAGACACGTATTTCTTCATTTGTAACCGAAAAACCAATTACCAATTTTCATCCAAATAACTTGAAAAATGTCCGACTTTCATACAAACTTCCATCCCCCATTTAACCCACTTAGGGGTGGAATTTCGAAAAATCCTTTCTTAGTGGATACCTACTGTTTACAAAGAATAGACCCTCCAAATTTCATGTCTTTAGGACTAGCGGATTAGGCTGTGCGTTGATATCTATGTCAGTCAGTCAGTCAGGACTTTGAATTTCATACATATATAGATAATGTTGCATTATATGCACACTAACTGCCGCACTCAGAGTCACTTAATCGTTACTTAAGTTTACTGCGGCTGTAACACTACTGTCACACACATTTCGCTTCTCAGAAAATAAGTAACGTCTGGCGGCACTGGGATCTTGGACCAGGCACTTTAAACAGTAAGAACGTAGCACGTGCCTCGCTGTAGCTGCCCTCGCTACGAGCTACTCGGTGCTACGAGCGATCCATTACTGTCGAGCCAATTACTGCTAACTACTTACTAGATCTGCTTTTCAACAATCCTTTTACCTACATTTTTCACACATACCTATACCTGTACATATACACTTACAACACAAGAGATCTATTTAAATAAAACCGGCCAAGTGCGAGTCAGGCTCGCGCAATGAGGGTTCCGTACTACAGTCGTATTTTTTCGACATTTTGCACGATAATTCAAAAACTATGACGCATAAAAATAAATAAAAATCTGTTTTAGAAATTGTACAAGTGAAGACCTTTCATATGATACCCCACTTGATATAGTCACTCACTTGGAAAGTTGAAAATACTAATTATTAGTTCATAGCCACAATTTAATTTTTTTTGTGTGATCTAACCCTAAATTCACGGTTTTCAGATTTTTTCACAAATGTCAGCTATAAGTTCTACCTACCTGCCAAATTTCATGATTCTAGGTCAACGCTGCTGGCGACTGCTGTGGTCGTAACAGTGGGAGGTCCCGGGTTCAATTGGGGAAAGTGTAATGTTAGTCAGCATGATAAACTTGGTATTATTTTCGTGTCCATCTTAGACTGCATCACCACTTACCACCAAGTGAGCTCGCAGTCAAAGGCTAACTTGTAATCGACAAAAAAAATGTTGTTTTCCAAGGATGCTAGACTGTTCACTGGAGCCCTACCAGAACCTGCTGGGCGACAAGCAACCATCCCTCCACCACGTCAACCTGAGCTGCAGGCTGATCACTGACAAGATACAGGAATTGGTGCAGCTTGCATACTATCATGTAGGTATCGCGGCCGCAGCGCTGCAGTCGCGCTGCCACTTTGCGGCAAATTTGAAGGCGCCCTTAGTGTAATTGTTTTGATTGTGTGTTTAGAGTGTTTAGAGCCTCAATAGCTCAACGGATAAAGGAGTGGGATGAAAACCGAAAGGTCGACGGTTCAAACACCGCCCGTTGCACTATTTTCGTACCTACTCCTAGCACAAGCTTGACGCTTAGTTGGAGAGGAAAGGGGAATAATACTCATTTAACATGGCTAATATTCTTTAAAAAACTAAGTTAAGCCACAATTCACGACAGTTATGATACTTGTAACAAAACCTCTTCGCTTACACCGCGTCTTACGTTCTTTAGAGTTAACGGAGCCTCTCAATAACGCGCTGATAAGAGCCAGCGAAGGGGTTTTAGTGGGTAGAAATCCCACATAACTCATTTTTCCGAAAAAAAAGCTTCACTTACACTGGCAGGCATTAAATGCAGGTTTTGAAACGGCTAGGTATGTGACATGGGCCGTCGTTATATCGTGGCAAAGACTTTTAAATAATCGAAGTAGTAATTACCTACTTACTCTATAAAGCCTCGACGTTTTGTTCCCTACTTACCTAACTGTCATGAACTGTGGTTCTATTGTAATTTGTAAAGCTGGAAACTTGTTACACACATGTTTCAGGAGAAGCATATCCAAAAGAAAAGTGACAAAAGCGGTTCCCGTCTCAAGAAGTACACTGTCCGACCTCAGCCGCCAGAACCCTGGACAGCCACACCTATCCACGTGCTGGTCCCGGCTGACCCTTGTCCTGCGTGAGTATACTCTGTATGTCTGTCTGTACGCCTATGACCTTAAAAAAAGGTTTACATCTTAGAATATTAAAACTGGGCTTACTTTTTTTTCAGTTGTATCGAAGGCCGCTGGCTATCGCGCGTATCCGAGATCCCAGAGGTGCCATTCGATGCAGCAATGAGTGCAGCAGCGCTGAAGGAGATAGCTGAGGAGCCAGCCTTCGAGAGGAGTGACAGAATACACCCCCTCACTGAGTGCCGAGTGCCGAGCAGTAGACTCATACTCGCTCGGCGTTATATGCAAAATTGATGCTAAATAAATGTTGAATTCTATCTCCCTATTATTTCTTAAGTCCTGGTACCCCATCATCATCATGATCAAACCATTGCTGTCTCACTACTGAGAACGGGTCTTCACTAAACTGAGCCTGTACGTTTGCTTATAAGCCCTATGTTTGTAATAATACACACACACACACTTTAGCATAATTTATAATGATACTAGCTGATGCCCGCGACTTCGTCCACGTGTATTTAAGCTTTTGAAAATCCCGTAAGAACTCTTTGATTTCCGTGATAAGACCTGGAATGACATAGGCTATTTGCCTAATGCCTATATCACTTTCCAGGTCTTTAACTATACACATGCAACAAATCACGTCGATCCGTTGCACCATTGCTGGTTTGCTAGCTATCGCTATTTAAAAAGAGACCTATAAACAAACAAACACACAATATAATAACGGAAGTGATTTCTGAGTTTAACAAATCATCATCATCATGATCAACCCATCGCCGGCTCACTACAGAGCACGGGTCTCCTCTCAGAGTGAGATTTTGGCCATAGTCTACCACGCTGGCCAAGTGCGGATTGGCAGACTTCACACACCTTTGAGAACATTATGGAGAACTCTCAGGCATGCATTTCCTCACGATGTTTTCCTTCACCGTTAAAGCAAGTGATAATATTTTAATTATTTAAAAACGCACATAACTCGGAAAAGTTAGAGGTGCGTGCCCGGGATCGAACCCCCGACCTCCGATTGGAAGGCGGACGTCCTAACCACTAGGCTACCACAGCTGTTTTGTTCAGCTTCAGTTTAACAAATGCCAACTACAAATAAAATGATTAGGTGTAAATAAGGTAGAAAATTTTAGCGTTTAAACTACCGTGAGTGATTTACATTATAAATACTATCTGTCCCGGCTTACTCACGAGTGTAGTCGACGTTAGCCCGACTAGTTTCGAACCCATCCGGGGTCCTTTTTCAAGGGAGTCCGTCCGCGCACGCGCCCCGGTTTTGACTGCGGGACGCACGTGCCGCTGCGCGTAGAGCCCGTTGTGAGGGTGGCTGGGGTGGGGGGGGAGACAGCTGCCGATCGTCTCCCGACAGTTCCTGCTGTTCTTCATCACTGGAACCGTCACCGAAATCCAGGCACGCGGAAATAATGGTGTCCCGTCCCACGACTGATGCCCTTGTCTTAGTGTCAAAAAGCGGTTTCCACGCTGAGGGTAGCATCCATCCATTGTCACGATTGTCGCGGCGCGTGCGCGGACGGACTCCCTTGAAAAAGGACCCCGGATGGGTTCGAAACTAGTCGGGCTAACGTCGACTACACACGTGAGTAAGCCGACACAGATAGTATTTATAAAGGTAGAAAATCTTCCATCTAAGTGCAAACAACAGAATTGCTTTAAAAAAGTAGGGAAAATGTAAAGACGCATTTTCCTTTGTTTCCCCGCACTTTTCTCGAAGCCGGACGCGCTGCTGCCGTCCCGGCGGAATTCCTCGCGGCACTCCCGCCGGCTGCATGCCACGCGTGGGAAAAGCCAGAGGCATTAAGATTGACACATTTCTAAGAAACCTGCAACTTATGCGGATAAGTTTAGATAGTATATTAGGTTAGGTTTAGGTTTAAAGACGTTTATTCTCATAAAGACAAAGTCACTTACATGAGAACTTAATTCTAAGAATAAAGTTTACAAATATTCGCCATTTAGGTACTCATTCAATGCATTTGTCGAAGTGTTTCGCATTACTCATAATGTGAGCAGCTAATTCAGTTTTAAATGCATTGAATGAGTGTACATTTTTTATGTGTGCAGGTATTTGGTTATAAAGTTTAGCTCCTTGATAGGTAAGGGTTTTTCTGCCATAATTTGTTCTAGTTTTGGGTAGGATAAGGTAACTAGCTCGACGAGTTTTATATTAGATATAACATTGTACTTACTAGTTACTAGCAATAATGTAAACAATAAAGCATATTTATTATTTATTTATTTATAAAAAGGTTCACCAGATTAGAAATGTACATTCATCGATACAGAATAATTAATTATTATAGTAACTAGCTTATGCTCGCGGCTTCGTTCCGCGTGGACTACACAAATCTCAAACCCCTATTTCACCCCCTTAGGGGTTGAATTTTCAAAAATCCTTTCTTAGCGGATGCCTACGTCATAATAGCTATCTGCATGCCAAATTTCAGCCCGATCCGTCGTGCGTTGATAGATCAGTCAGTCAGTCAGTCACCTTCTCCTTTTATATATTTTAGATTCATCGAACTGTAATTATTAAGTACCTAGTTACTGCCACAGAATAATTATAGCGTCATATCATGATAGCGACATCAATATTTTCGTGCGAAGAAATGGCTATTCGAGCCATTTACATATTATATACTTTATCTTCTACACTAATATTTTAAAGAAGTAAAGTTTGTAAGTTTGTTTGTAGGGGGTAATCTCTGGAACTACTAAACCGATTTTAAAAATTCTTTCACAACTAGAAAGCTACATTATTCCTGAGTGATATAGGCTATATTTTTATTTCGAAAAATTATTGATCCCTACGAAAATTTTAATAAGCTCGTGCGAAGCCAGGGCGGCTCGCAAGCACTTAATAATAAGGGGACATTCAAGTCGCTTGGAAATAAATTTAAAGAAGTTAAAATTATGACCAATATGTAAGTATGTCGGTTACTCGGGTTCTCTTTACTCGAGTAAACTTACTCAATAGGTAATCGCGGCCTTAGAATAGCTCTACCTACAGTAAAACTTACAGGTGTAATCGCGGCCTTAGAATAGCTCTACAGTAAAACTTACAGGTGTAACCGCGGCCTTAGAATAACCTTACAAGTGTAATCGCGGCCTTAGAATAGCTCTACAGTAAAACTTACAGTTGTAACCGCGGCCTCAGAATAGCTCTACAGTAAAACTTACAGGTGTAATCGCGGCCTTAGAATAGCTCTACAGTAAAACTTACAGGTGTAACCGCTGCCTTAGAATAACCTTACAAGTGTAATCGCGGCCTTAGAATAGCTCTACAGTCAAACTTACAGTTGTAACCGCGGCCTCAGAATAGCTCTACAGTAAAACTTACAGGTGTAATCGCGGCCTTAGAATAGCTCTACAGTAAAACTTACAGTTGTAACCGCGGCCTCAGAATAGCTCTACAGTAAAACTTACAGTTGTAACCGCGGCCTTAGAATAGCTATACAGTAAAACTTACAGTTGTAACCGCGGCCTCAGAATAGCTCTACAGTAAAACTTACAGGTGTAATCGCGGCCTTAGAATAGCCTTACAGGTGTAATCGAGGCCTTAGAATAGCTCTACAGTAAAACTTACAGTTGTAACCGCGGCCTCAGAATAGCTCTACAGTAAAACTTACAGGTGTAACCGCGGCCTTAGAATAGCTATACAGTAAAACTTACAGTTGTAATCGCGGCCTCAGAATAGCTCTACAGTAAAACTTACAGGTGTAATCGCGGCCATAGAATAGCCTTACAGGTGTAATCGAGGCCTTAGAATAGCTCTACAGTAAAACTTACAGGTGTAATCGCGGCCTTAGAATAGCTCTACAGTAAAACTTACAGGTGTAACCGCGGCCTTAGAATAGCTCTACAGTAGAACAAACAACGACAGTAGGTCAATAAGTAGGTAGGTCTAGGTACTAAGAATAGCGACACTTGCGTTTTACGGGCGTCCTACAATGAAATTCTTTGAGAACATTAAATTACTTCTTCACAATAGAGCGACGGACGGACGGACGGCCGCCGGGAGCTCTCAAATAGTTAAAAACTCCGAAAGGACCAATCTCAACTTTGATTCAATTTTAAATTAAACTTTTACGCCGCCGCCGCCCGGTTGCTTTAATAAAATTAAGTGTAAACTTTCTTTACGTTTTCGAATACCCACCTGGGTAGCTTCTAGCTTTGTATGACGTACCTATGTACTTAAAAAGTAACTCTCTAAACGTTTTTCAAATAATTAATTAATGTGATTTAAATATATATTTTATTTATTTTTATCAAAGAAGTAATTAAACTATTAATAAACTTAAATCTAAAAAAAAACAACATTAAATTAAAACTAAAATAAAATTAAATTAAATCTAAAACCTCGTCGAGACCACCGCAGCGAGGCATTGTACCCAAGATGCTGGCAGCATTACCCCTTTGGATGGCCAAACTAATTCTTTGACCAAGGTAGCTGCCAGCTCTCGGGTCCCCGGTTGACTCGATAACTCTTTTCGCAATTTCTTCAAAAATAGCTCGAGCCCCCGGGCCCCACGGCCCCAAGGTCTCCACACCAAAAGGCACGAATACGAAGCTCCCATCGAGGTTTTCATATTTGCGCCTCTTGGCCTGTTCGGCGCTGATGGCCGCTGCACCCGCCATAGAGTTTTAGATTTAAATTGTACATCGTTTCCTCGCAATATTTTCTTTTACTGTAGGTACGTTTAAGTATCTAATTGCTCAAAACACGCACCTAATTTCAAAAGTTATTGTGCGTGCTCAGGATCAAACTCCCAACCACCCACATAGGAGGCGGACGTTTTAATAGGCTACTTGACTCATACCTAATTTCGTCCAATAAATGATTATTTATTATAGTATTTTGCTTAAGACAACGAAATATATCAATAACAATAATTAAAAACGCAGGATGGATATATAAATCCAATTTAAAAAAATACAGTTTTTATTTTTATTTGAAACGCAGAAAACGCTGTCAGCCATGATGTGACGTCATTAAATATGTAAACAAAGAAATGTCAACCCTATGTCACGCGTGGACTAACGTAGTATCCATATATATAAAATTTAAAGTCCTGACTAACTTATATATCAACGCACAGCCTAAACATCTAAACAGCTGGTCCTAGATACATGAAATTTGGTAGGTGTGTTCTTTGTAGGTAAAGAGAAGGTATCCACTAGGAAAGGATTTTTTGAAATTCCACCCCTGAGTGAGTTAAATGGGGGTTTGAAATTTATGAAGTCCACGCGGGCGAAGTCACGAGCATAAGCTTGTTTTTATATATTTCTAAAAACTCATAGTAAACGTAAAAAATTATCGTTTTCTCTTTATAAATTGAATAAGTTATTAAGTAAGACTTACAACAAAGTGATCATTGCAAAAATAAATTTGGGTTGAAGTCGTTAGTCATATAGGATCCCTTTAAGCAAGTCTTCGCGTGTTACGTATATTTGTTTCACTGGGCACTCTAATCCACAACTTTCCTGTGGCCTTTATCGATACGTTTTTTAGATTCTCAGATGATACAATAACGATAATTACTATATTTTTCATGTAAACTAGTATAGAAGTCATGTTTATTAAACTTTGGGAGGTTATGCTGTTGTTTACAAATGCATGACGTCAGAGCACAGATAATCTATCGGCGAAACATGGCCGACAGTGTTTTCACCTGTCTAAGAAAAATATATTTTTAAATTAAAGTTTTATGGTTTTTAGGGCGCAAAAAAATATAGTGTTAATTTTTTTGATCTAATAGGACAAATATTAACCATTTAAGACCTACTTAAAAAAGTGTCAACTAGCCTATTATTCTCATCCAACATTATTATAACACGCAATCGTGGTGTTAATTTTAAGAAAAGTCACATTTTCTAATCTTAAATATATAAAAAGAAAAGGTGACTGACTGACTGACTGACTGACTGACTGATCTATCAATGCACAGCTCAAACTACTGGACGGATCGGGCTGAAATTTGGCATGCAGATAGGTATTATGACGTAGGCATCCGCTAAGAAATGATTTTTGAAAATTCAACCCCTAAGGGGGTAAAATAGGGGTTTGAAATTTGTGTAGTCCACGCGGACGAAGTCGCGAGCATAAGCTAGTTTTCTCATATGCTTACTTGTATTTTTGTTGTCTTTTGACATACTTGTTTTTTAATTACTAAATTATACTTATACTTTGTCCTATGTATATGTATGGACCTCATAAGAAAGCTCAGTGACTCAGCGAGCGATGCAGGAGAGAGCTATGTGCGGAGTTACTCTATGTGATCAAATCAGAAATGAGGAGATCCGTAGGGGAACCAGAGTAACTCAGTGGGTGGCGAAACTGAAGTGGCAATGGGCGGGGCTCATAGTTCGAAAAACCGATAGACCTCTAGGTGGCTGGAATGGCGACCTCGCACCGTTGCAAGACCCCCACTAGGTGGACGGACGACATCAGGCGAGTCACATGGAACCGTTGAATTCAGGCGGTCTGGAAGTTCCAGACTTCTAATAATAATCTTCATCGTAGTTTAAAAGTAGCTAGTGTAATTAAAATTTTATCAAAACTTATCCCAGTCTGGTTTTTCTTAGTTTCCATACTTCTGACACTAATTAGACACCCAGGGAAAAGCAGGAAGTTACACTAAAACCGGGAACTTTTTAATTAAAACTGACGAATACAAGCTTTGTTCTACTTCCTTGTTAGTTATACATGCCTGGTAACCTCAGGGACAAGCAGCAGCATCATCATCATCATCATTAGCAACCGATAGACGCCCACTGGCGGACATAGGTCTCTTGTAGGGACTTCCACACGCCGCTAAAAACCGTAAATTTGTGGTTACATCACAAGAAAAAAATTAAAATGTGTTCATGAACAAATTTTGCTATTTTCAACTTTCAAAGTAAGATTACTATACCAAGTGGGGTATCAAATGAAAAGGCTTTACTTGTACATTCTAAAACAGGTTTTTACTTATTTTTGAACATAATAGTTTTTGATTATCGTGCAAAATGTCGAAAAGATACGACTGTGTTAGGGAACCCTCGGTGCGCGAGGCTGACTCGCACTTGGCCGGTGTTTCGTACGATGTGCCCCGCCCATCTCCACTTCAGCTTCGCAACCCGTTTAGCTATATTTGTTACTCTGGTTCTTCTACCATTATTCTTGATCTCCTACACGGATCTCCACATTGCTGCACCTATAAAACAATATGATATACTTAATAATAGATGCATCATTGAGCATGTCCATTTATCAATCATATTAGAGCCTCAATAGCTCAACGGGTAAAGGAGTGGACTGAAAACCGAAAGGTCGACGGTTCAAACCCCGCCCATTGCACTATTGTCGTACCTACTCCTAGCACAAGCTTTACGCTTAGTTGGAGAGGAAAGGGGAGTATTAGTCATTTAACATGGCTAATATTCTTTAAAAAAAAAAAAAAAAATCAGCCTGTTTGCGTCCACTGCTGGACATGCCTTCCCAAGAGCACGCCACCACACACGATCCTCCGCCTTCCTCATCCACCCACTTCCCGCTATCTTCTTAAGGTCGTCAGTCCAGCGGGTTGGAGGTCGTCCCACACTGCGCTTGCTGATACGCGGTCTCCACTCCAGAACACGTCTGCTCCAGCGGCCATCGGTTCTGCGGCAGACGTGGCCCACTGCCACTTCAGCTGGCTAATTCGTTGCGCTATGTCGGTCACTCTGGTTCTTCTACGGATTTCCTCGTTACGGATTTTGTCCCTCAGAGAGACACCCAACATAGCCCGCTCCATAGCCCGCTGAGCGACTTTGAACTTGTGGACAAGGCCAACTGTCAGTGTCCACGTCTCAGCACCATACGTCATCACAGGTAGGACACACTCATTAAAGACTTTTTTTTTATTCAGATACAAGTTAGCCCTTGACTGCAATCTCACCTGATGGTAAGTGATGATGCAGTCTAAGATGATAGCGGGCTAACCTGGAAGGGATATGCCAGTTTTTATTAAACCCGTACCCCTTTGGTTTCTACACGGCATCGTACCGGAACGCTAAATCGCTTGGCGGCACGGCTTTGCCGTTAGGGTGGTAACTAGCCACGGCCGAAGCCTCCCACGCGACCAGACCAGAAATTTAGAAATTATAAAATTCCAAACCCCTGCCAGGAATCGAACCCGGGACCTCCCACTAATAAGACCACAGCGCTCACGACTGCGCCAGGGAGGTCGGAGACTTTGGGGTATCGACGAATTGAAGACTTGACGCAATTTTCCAAATGCTGTAATGTGTATTTAACCACAAATTTACATATTACCGATATTACAGCGCGCAGACATGGCCGTCGAAATGATTATGAAATCACATTCAACAATTTAACATGTCCATGATAATTGCTGGTACACGTGTGCGGTGACAATTAGAGTTCGATTAATGGAAGGATCCCTGGGATCAAACCTCCGACCTCATGATTAAGAGACGGGCCTCTTTACTACCACTTTACTTACCAGCTAGCCTAGTAGTAAGTAAATAACTAAGTAAATAAGTACTAAAAGACTAAAATCGTACTTTTGACTCATGTCAAGTCAGTCAGTTGACACTTGACACATAAAGTAAAAATGCCGAGTGAGTTCTCATTTTGTACGCATTAAATGATATTTTTTTTATATCTGCTTTCTCAAAAGTAAAATATAAGTTACCTACCCTACCAGTATAAAGATGCATTTAAACTAATTTGAATTTTGAATAGAGCCCGGAATTATGCCTTAAGCTGGTGCTTAAGCTACAGCCCTATCCCAGAAGCGAAACGATGCCATTTTTTTCTTGACTGCTATTTGACTTTTAGGTAAATAACGGTGCAGATCATGACGGAAACGGGCTAGCTTCGAAGGGATTGTTTTCGTCATCCACTGCTGGACAAAGGTCTCTTGTAGGGACTTCCACTCCACACGTCGCCGTCCTGCACCGCCACCATCCAGCGGTTCCCTGAGACTCGGCAATCACATTGGAGTTTAATTTAAACCTATGCCCCTAATTGATTTCTACGTGACATTGACATAATATAATATACTATATTACGATATCCAATTACATTAGAATGTCATTGACACATTGCTACATAAATCGTTTGATGGCACATCTTAGCTGGTAAGTCAATAACTGGTCACGGCCGAAGACCTTAAAAAGCCCGGCTGCGTTTGTTCTGGCTCTTACCAAACCTGGACGCGTTTGGAACCCTCATAGCTTTAGTTTTGAGTTTACATAATTAATTATCAGCACTATATCATACAAATCCAAGAACTGATAATCAAAAAGTGTAAATCTTACCTATTTTGATCTTTGCCCAAATATTATTTTCTGCAGTGTGGCATGTACGTGTGGGAATATGGATTTTGTGTTATTTAAATTTTTTTTTACTCAAATACAAGTTAGCCCTTAACTGCAATCTCACCTGGTGGTAAGTGACGATGCTGTCTAAGATGAAAGCGGGCTAACCTGGAAGGGGTATGGCAGTTTTTAATAAACCCATGCCCCTTTGGTTTCTACACGGCATCGTACCGGAACGCTAAATCGCTTGGCGGCACGGCTTTAATTTAGGTTAACGCCTTTGTAATAGTAAGTATCTGCCAATTCTTTTACAACAGTTTCTGAATAAAACCGGTATTGCCTTTGAAGTACCGAATTTTAAAAAACTAGGTTTTTTTATTATATGATTATTATAGCAATTGCTTTAGAACATAGCCTATTCCCACACGGGACACACGCCGCTAACTAAAACTCCCAGCTGGGAGTGATTTAAATAATCTTCCTCAACCCTCCGCGAAAATTAGCTGAGAGTTCCATTCTAATAAGTTTTAATGTGATAACAAATATGATTGTAACTTTTTCGTACTCCTGCATGTTTAAATGGGTATGGAAATTGGTTGTACCATGCCTACCTACCTAAAATTAAATAAAAATATTAAACTAGCTGACCCACCAACCGACCAAATTGTACCACATTCTAGCAAATAAACACTATTTCTATTTCTATTTCACCCGGGTGCGCTCGGGTGGAATTTAGAAAATCGAGGTGGGGATTGAATTTTCAAAAATCCTGAAACACGTATTTCTTCATTTGTGACCGAAGACCCAAACACCAATTTTCATGCAAATAAAATGACGGACTTTCATACAAACTTTCATCCCCTATTTAACCCCCTTGGTAGCTTTTAGCTTGGTAGATTTTGCATTTTTTTATTTTATTGAAAGCCTAAATATACCAATTTTCATCGATATGACTTCAAAATGGACGGACTTTTATACAAACTTCCATCCCCCATTTAACCCACTTAGGTGTGGAATTTCGCAAAATTCTACCTACTTAAAATTTAATATTAAAGGAGGTTGCCCAAGTGACTATGGGACTCCTACCAAATCGACCGACACTCAAGGGTCTAGACTCTAGGTATACGGCTGTAACACGAACGCTGGCAAAAACGCAGACAGATGATAGTACTGATGATTACTGATGTGATACCATAAAAAACGCGAAAAAAAAATGAAAAATCCTATAATTTTGTAAATGTTTACGATATATTGCAAAATATAAAGCATCTGACTTATGCTAGAGGTCAACGAACGTTGTGTAAGTAGGCCACTCGGACTCAATGCCGCGTCGTCAAACCTGTCTTCGTTTTTGCCAGCGTTCTGGTTACACCCTGTATAGTAAGGTAGGTATGGTTCTCAACAAAAAAAAATTACGTCTGGATGTCAAATGTTCAACTTGTGACAAAAAAAAACCGGCCAAGTGCGAGTCAGGCTCGCGCAATGAGGGTTCCGTACTACAGTCGTATTTTTTCGACATTTTGCACGATAGGTCATTCAAAAACTGTGATGCATAAAAATAAATAAAAATCTGTTTAGAATTCACAGGTGAAGCCCTTTCATATGATACCCCCCACTTGACATAGTTATCTTACTTCGAAAATTGAAAATACCAATTATTTGTCCATGTTCAAGTTATTTTTCTTTGTGTGATGTAACCACAAATTCACGGTTTTCAGATTTTTCCCCTAATGTCTGCTTAAGACCTACCTGCCAAATTTCATAATTCTAGGTCAACGGGAAGTACCCAGTAGGTTTCTTGACAGACCGACAGACATACAGACAGACAGACAGACAGACAACAATGTGATTCTGTTTTTCCTTTTGAGGTACGCAACCCTAAAAATCTACAAAATCAGAATCTCAATGAATCATGAAAGCACAATACAGCCCGTAAATTTAATTTCCTACTTTCGGAAATTTGGAAATTTCACAAATCGTTCGCGAAATTGAGAAAATTACAAAGTTTCTACTTTCTGGAGTGGGAGCATCCAAGATGACAATAAATGTTACCTTGTTGCTTCCCTCGTGCTTTCAGAATTAAGATTAAAAAAGTTTACATTTAGACGGCACTCGATGGATTTTTTTCGAATAATTTATAGTAGGTACCTACGCGACAAGTCGAGATGGCGATCGGGGTATGAGGCGAGGGGACACCCCGCACACCCGCACGTCACCCGCGCTATCCCGTACCAGGTACGCGACAGGGCGACCTGGCAATCGGGGTATGAGGGGGGGGGGGGGGGGGGGAAGAGAATAATTTAGCTTAATTTAGAGAAAGACAACAGAATCGGAAATCTATAGATTAGAATGTTTTTTTATTCATGTAAACTTTTGACAAGTACCTACTTATGAATAGTCAGGTAGTTTTAATTTACCACTGGTTCGGAATGCCTTAACTATAACTTGGATGAATGATTACACTATCTCTATCAGTACCCTTATTATAAATGCGAAAGTGTGTTTGTTTGTTGGTTTGTCCTTCAATCACGTCGCAACGGTGCAACGGAATGGCGTGATTTTTTGCATGGGTATAGATAAAGAGCTGGAGAATGACATAGGCTACTTTTTATCCCGGAAAATCAGTTCCCAGGGGATTTTTTAAAAACCTAATTCCACGCGGACGAAGTCGCGGGCATCAGCTAAGTAGGTATCTATATATATAAAAGGAGAAGGTGACTGACTGACTGACTGACTGATCTATCAACGCACAGCTCCAACTACTGGACGGATCGGGCTGAAATTTGGCATGCAGATAGCTATTATGACGTAGGCATCCGCTAAGCAAGGATTTTTGAAAATTCAACTCCTTAGGGGTTAAATAGGGGTTTGAAATTTTGTAGTCCACGCGGACGAAGTCGCGAGCATAAGCTAGTCTGTCACAAGATTTCAAATGTTCACTTAAGTATATTAAAAAGTTTTTCTTTAACAGATCTAAAACATCTGGACGGCATAATACAAATCCCTAGGTAGGTATATATTACTAATTGAACTTTAAACTCATAACACAAGGCACAATCTTCAACAAACTTCATCTCTTCTACCTCAAACAGATAGAACAAGACATCTGTAATTTATTTCGCAGCATCGATATAAATGACAAGATATGATCAAGCGAACAAAATTTTCACGGTTTTGGAACCAAATAAATCAGCGCCACCTCTTTAGATACTTACTAGCTGATGCCCGCGACTTTTTTTTTTTTTTTTTTTTTTAATAGATATAGCGAGCAAGCGAGCAGGCGGGTCACCTGATGTTAAGTGATTACCGCCGCCCATGAACATTTGCAGCACCAGAGGAGCCGCCGATGCTTGCCGGCCTTTTAGGAATTTGTTGGTCCGCCCCTTGAATAACCCCATGTTATAATCTACTAGGAGGAACACCGCCGATGGGAGTTGGTTCCACAGTTTGCACGTGCGTGGAAAGAAGGATCTGGCGCAGCGGACGGTCGAAGTGCACCAGACACCCAGATGGTGAGGGTGAAATTCCTTACGGTGGCGCGCGGTGCGGTTGTAGAAAAAAGAGGGTGGAATGAGGTCAAAAAGCTCTTCAGAGCACTCCCCATTATACAGGCGATAGAACACGCATAGAGAGTTAACGTCTCTGCGGTGCTCCAGGCTTTCCAACGAGCCGGTTAGTTTGGGATCGTCCACAAGTCGAACAGCCCGCCTTTGGATCCGATCAAATGGAAGGAGTTGGTACTGGGGTGCTCTTCATTCGCGTGGATTTAGGTATTTTAAAATCCCGTGGGAACTCTTTAATTTTCCGGGATCAAAAGTAGCCTATGTACTTCTCCGGGATGCAAGCTATCTCTGTACCAAATTTCATCAAAATCGGTTAAACGGGTGAGCCGTGAAAAGCTAGCTGACAAACAGACAGACAGACACTTTCGCATTTATAATATTAGTATGAATAGTATGAATGAACGATCCGTTTGAAATCCAGACGTCACTGGGGTTGCATTGATGCTAAAGCACCTATGAGTCGGTGCCATTTTGTTTGTTCAATGGCCCTGTCCATACGAAGTCTATATATATAAAAGGAAAAGGTGACTGACTGACTGACTGACTGAATGACTGACTGACTAACTGACTGATCTATCAACGCACAGCTCAAACTACTGGACGGATCGGGCTGAAATTTGGCATGCAGATAGCTATTATGACGTAGGCATCCGCTAAGAAAGGATTTTTGAAAATTCAACTCCTAAGGGGGTGAAATAGGGTTTTGAAATTTTGTAGTCCACGCGGACGAAGTCGCGAGCATAAGCTAGTAATATATAAGTCAATGTTTCGGAGAAATCGCGACAGATTTGACGGAATCGCGAACTTTGCCCAAGTAGTTTAAACTCTGAACTCGAAGCATCGCTCACAATAAACGCTTGGCTGTTGACACTTTGCAAGTGTTTTCGTGGAGTAAGATTAAAAAAGTTAGGCTTTAGGAGTCTCAATGGTTTTCCTTTGTTTACGAGTTTAATATAATAGGAACCTATGTTGTCCTAGTACTTCTCTAAATGAAAACTGGTCTGTTGGGAGACTTCGGCCGTCTAAAAAAAATAGGAAAAAAACTATATCCATGAAAAGAAGTTAATATAGCGCTCTTTCTCTCTCTCTGGCTTGAGGCCACCATTTGAGGAAACCGGTTGGGTCCCAGCTCAGCATTATGCTGTATGCCTTGTTGCACAAGAACATACAGCGCTGATTTTCAGCTGGTACCCTGAACCGGGTGACGCCACGGAATCATAAACTAATGATAACTAAACATAAAAAAATCACTAACAACTATACTTAGTTATTTAGCACCATACATATTTCTAGTTGATATCTTCGTTCGCTAACAAACCAATCAAAAATTGTACAATGGTACCCAACCCTGGGGTGTTACGGATATTCGCACCCACATTCGGAAATGCGGAACATTCGCATTAATTCAGACATCCGCATCTGCATCCGCGGATGTCAAAATATTGGCATCCGAAACAACCCAGGTACATAGGTAACAGGGACTTCCACGTTTGAAGTTGTCTACCAACCCAGTAGAGGTTCTGCCAACACTGGGAAATCCATCGTGCTGAATCCCTTAACAAATTTAAAATTGACGTCAAAGATCATTACCTATCTCTTTGCTATCATCAGTAACGGCATAGTTTATTATTTAAATCTATATGTGTATATATATCTATGTAGTCTTATGTATGTCTATTATACTTTATTTGTATGTATTAGTGTATTAACAATATGTATTGTATATTCTTATTATATGGTTTAGTTTATTTAGCTATTGGTATTTAGGTTTATTTTACACCACCTCCCATTGTCCATTTGTTCGTTTTTTCCCTAGCGTTAAGGTTGTCTGGAAGAGATCGCTATTTAGCGATAAGACCGCCTTTTTGTACCTACTTATTAAGATTTAGCTTTTTGTAACCTGTCATTTGTATTTCTGTGGTGCAATAAAGTATATACATACATACATACATACTGGGCTTTCCGGTGCAAGGTCGCACCGGAAACTGCCTGAGAAACCCCATAAAACAAGATTTGCTCTTCTTAAATAAAAACCGTTATCCTTGAGAGTAGATAGTTAACTTAATTTAGTATTTTCTCAATAAAAGCGTACCTTTTCCTAGAAATTGCACTTGTTACCTCCGGACCTTGAACTTGACGGAGACGGATAGTCGTAAGGCATCTCAGATACAAACACTAATCGTAGAGCGGCTATTCGAAAGAAATTGGTCAAGTTAAAGTCGGACATCGTGCACGACTTAAGATTGTGTACTTTTCATTTTTATTAATTTACATGGCGGCCATTGTGAATTTTCATTACAGTACGACAAGGCTCTTTTGGCACTTGAATGACATTGACAGGGGAGCGTTAGTTGTAAAACAAAGGCTTAGGCTATTCAAACAAGAACAAAGGGGACACTTGACGGCAACGTCAGTTTCGATTTTCGCCGCGCGCCAAAAGAGCCTTGTCGCACTGTTTTTGGTTATTATAATTGCAATAAGAATACCTACACATTTCAACAAATTTCATACAAATTTCAACTCTCAACCTATTACGGTTCATGAGGTACAGCCTGCTGACAGGCCGTTGGCACCCTTCGGGTACGGAACCCTGAAATGTTAATGTTCTGCTGGTTCTTCTCGGTAATGCGGTCATTCCAAATATTCTATGGGCACTTTAGTTCAGCTGTCATACTCGTTCAAACTAAGTAATAAGTATGTATCTGGTATTACCGTAGCAGAGGCGTCTTTACCTATGGTGCAGGGTGTGCGGCGCACACGGGCGCCGGGTCTAAGGGGGCGCCGAGCGCCCTCTAATGCGACACCTCCAAAGATGAGTCGATGCCGGCGCTCTCAAAGACCCTGCGCTCGTGTTATGGCCGACGCCGTCATTATTTAAAATCATCATTTAAAATTGCACCATTTGCATCCGAATTTCCGTTTGAAAATATAACTGTTAGTATTCCATTTTGACCCTGCTCCTACTAGACTAGAGGGCGCCAGGGTACTGGTTGCACACGGGCGCCACAAGGGCTAGAGACGCCTCTGTACCGTAGTCCACTGCGATTTTTCAAAGCGCAACTATAATTTGACATTAGACCGAAAAGTATCCAGAAGCTAATTGTTGAAAAGGGCCACTTTTTTGTGACTTTTGACTTCTGTCCTTTTATCCTATCTATCACGAAAATATCTTTGGTATAACCTTAATTCCAACGTAATAAATAAGGTTTAATATACGGAGGATCGATCCTTGACACGACAACTTGAACCTAATATTGTGAGGATGTGACCTTCGAGTAAGTTATGTCAACCTGGTACCTACTTTGTAATGAAAAGTATAGTACGCGACAGGTCGAGATGGCAATCGGGATGGGGACGCCCCCGCACACCAGCACAGCCCCCGCGCTAACCCGGTGCGGGATATAGCGTGAGTGCCGTGCGGGTTGCCCCAAACCTAAACCCTCAGAAAGGATTTTTAGAAATTACACCCGAGCAAAGCCGGGGCGAGTCTACGAGGCGAATAGAAAACTACATACCTAGAAACACTAGATCAAACTTGATTAAAATTCTCATCAATAGGAAAAAACCGGCCAAGTGCGAGTCAGGCTCGCTCAACGACGATTCCGTACTACAGACGTATTTTTTCGACATTTTGCAGTACCCGTAGTACATTTTTTTTTACTTCCGCGTTACAGTAAACTGGATCTTAAATGCCTTGTTTTAAATCTCAAGTTTGTCTACACTTCTACAGCCAGCGCTCCAAGCGGAAACATTGCGAAATTAAAATCAGTGGCATTGAATATTTGACTTCAATTCAAGGCTGTTTAGGTCCATTTTACTGTAACGCGGAAGTATTTCGACTCTCGAATTTGGTTTCGTTTGGTGAGACGTAAAATCTTGTACTACGGGTACAGGATATTTCAAAAACTATCATAGTTTTTGAAATATCCGGCATAAAAATTAATAAAAATCTGTTTTAGAATGCACAGGTGAAGATCTTTCATAATATGATACCCAACTTGGTATAGTAATCTTACTTTGAAAGTTGAAGATAGCAATATTTTTGTTCATGAACACCTTGTAATTTTTTTCTTGTGTGTGATTCACGGTTTTCAGATTTTTCCCCCTCATGTCTGCTATAAGACCTACCTTCCTGCAAAATTTCATAATTCTAGGTCTACGGGAAGTACCCTATACGTTTCTTGACAGACAGACAGACAGACAACTAAGTGATCCTATAAGGGTTCTGTTTTTCCTTTTGAAGTACGGAACCCTAAAAAGAATCCAAAATGAATATAAGCAGGTACCTACCTAGATAAAAGTAAGGCGTGAGCAAAATAATATGAAATGCAAAGGAGAATAAGGTAGGTTCCTAAAATAACAAAAGAAAAGAAAAGACCCAAACAAAAGAATTGAAATTACTTTCATAATATCTTTCTGTCTGACTTAAAAACGTCTGATTATTTAGGTAAGCCCACATAATACCGAAAAATTCTACATTTTTAGGGTTCCGTACCTCAAAAGCAAAAACGGAACCCTAATAGGATCACTTTGTTGTCTGTATGTCTGTCGGTCTGTCAAGAAACCTACAGGGTACTTCCCTTTGACCTAGAATCATGAAATTTAGCAGGTAGGTAGGTCTTATAGCAGACATTCGGCGAAAAATCTGAAAACCGTGACTTTGTGGTTACATGACATCACACAAAAAAAAAATTGTGGTCATGAACTAATAATTAGTATTTTCAATTTTAGAAGTAAGATAACTATATCAAGTGGGGTATCATATGAAAGGGCTTCACCTGTGCATTCTAAAACGGGTTTTTATTTATTTTTACGCATCATAGTTTTTGATTTATCGTGCAAAATGTCGAAAAAATATGACTGTAGTATGAAACCCTCGTTGCGCGAGCCTGACTCGCGCTTGGCCGGCTTTTCATGAAAACTCTGAGACTGGTTCATTCATTATCGGCCAGAGATTTGAATAAAGTAAGTAGATAAGTACTTCTAAGTAGATATGATGAAGTAGATATAACTTTTTCAAATCACAATCGAAATATATAAAAGGAAAAGGTGACTGACTGACTGACTCAGCTCACAGCTCAAACTACTGGACGGATCGGGCTAAAATTTGGCATGCAGACAGCTATTATGACGTAGCGTAGGCATCCGCTAAGAAAGGATTTTTGAAAATTCAACTCCTAAGGGGGTGAAATAGGGATTTGAAATTTGTGTAGTCCATGCGGACGAAGTCGCGAGCATAAGCTAGTTCTGAAATAAGATCTGTCCTCAGTAGTGGACCAGCGATGGGTTATAGTTACCCAATCTTCAGAAGGAAGTACCAGGCTGTCATGAACCAGCTGGCAGTAGTATCAACTTGCTTTGGTAAACAGAAACGTGGCTGAATATTCTGTACACGCAAAGCGCTACCAATGACACGACACTGTAATAAGATATGTGCGCGTCGCTGTGACATAGTGACATGCTGACGTTACTCACATTTCAGAACGAAACACGCCGAGTGTCCACTGCAAGCTAAAAAAAATACAAGTTTCCAATCCAATCCAGTCCATCAGCCTGTTTGTGACCACTGCTGGGCATAGGCCTTTCTAAGAGCGCGCCACCAAACACGGTCCTCCGCCTTCCTCATCCATCCGCTCCCCACCACATTCTTCAGATCATGGGTCCAGCGGGCTGGGGGTCGTCCCACACTGCGCTTACCAGTACGCGGTCTCCACTCCAGAACACGTCTGCCCCATCGGCCGTCGGTTCTGCGACAGACATGACCTGCCCATTGCCAATAGAACTAGAAGTTTACTATTTATAAATGACAAGAGACATTATGCTGATTGATGTCAATCCATCGCCAGGCATGGGTCTCCTCTTAGAATGAGAAAGGTTCAGCCCTAGTCTACTACGCTGCCCACATGAAGATTGGCCGATTTCACATATTTTTGAGAACAATGAAGAACTCTCAGGCATGCAGGTTACTTCACGCTGTTTTTCTTTACCGTTAAATCAAGTGATATCTGCGAGTGTATCCCACTCCACACTTGGCCAGCGTGGTAGACTATCCCCAAACTGCTCATTCTGAGATAAGATCTGTGCTCAGTTATGGGCCGGCGAAGGGTTATTATGATGGATAAGTAAGTGGCTTGCATTGTTACCCAATCTTCAGAAGCACAATTCACAGCAATGTCTGCTCCAGTATCGTAATATTTCCACTATGTAAATGTTTTGACGCATGTATGCGGTTGTTTAGCGCTATCGTTTGCAGATATTCGATAATGTTATATCTTACACTGTGTGACCAGCACGAGTCAAAATTCACAGCAATGCCTGCTCCAGTATCGTAATTGGTCTGGTGGGAGGCTTCGCCCGTGGCTAGTTACCACCCTACCGACAAAGCCGTGCCGCCAAGCGCTTTAGCGTTCCGGTACGATGCCGTGTAGAAACCAAAGGGGTACACGGGTTTAATAAATAAAAAAACTGCCATACCCCTTCCAGGTTAGCCCGCTATCATCTTAGACTGCATCATCACTTACCATCTGGTGAGATTGCAGTCAAGGGCTAACTTGTATCTGAATTTAAAAAAAAAAATCCACTATGTAAATGTTCTGACGCATGTATGCGGTTGTTTAGCGCTATCGTTTGCAGATATTCGTTAATGTTATATCTTACACTGTGTGACCAGCACGAGTCAAAATTCACAGCAATGCCTGCTCTGGTATCGTAATATTGCCACTATGTAAATGTTCTGACGCATGTATGCGGTTGATTAGCGCTATCGTTTGCAGATATTTGCTAATGTTATATCTTACACTGTGTGACCAGCACGAGTCAAAATTCACAGCAATGCCTGCTCTGGTATCGTAATATTGCCACTATGTAAATGTTCTGACGCATGTATGCGGTTGATTAGCGCTATCGTTTGCAGATATTTGCTAATGTTATATCTTACACTGTGTGACCAGCACGAGTCAAAATTCACAGCAATGCCTGCTCTGGTATCGTAATATTGCCACTATGTAAATGTTCTGACGCATGTATGCGGTTGATTAGCGCTATCGTTTGCAGATATTTGCTAATGTTATATCTTACACTGTGTGACCAGCACGAGTCAAAATTCACAGCAATGCCTGCTTTGGTATCGTAATATTGCCACTATGTAAATGTTCTGACGCATGTATGCGGTTGATTAGCGCTATCGTTTGCAGATATTTGCTAATGTTATATCTTACACTGTGTGACCAGCACGAGTCAAAATTCACAGCAATGCCTGCTTTGGTATCGTAATATTGCCACTATGTAAATGTTCTGACGCATGTATGCGGTTGATTAGCGCTATCGTTTGCAGATATTTGCTAATGTTATATCTTACACTGTGTGACCAGCACGAGTCAAAATTCACAGCAATGCCTGCTCCGGTATCGTAATATTTCCACTATGTAAATGTTCTGACGCATGTATGTGGTTGTTTAGCGCTATCGTTTGCAGATATTCGATAATGTTTATTTATTTTGAGAATTATTCTATAACTAGCTTATGCTCGCGACTTCGTCCGCGTGGACTACAAAATTTCAAACCCCTATTTCACCCCCTTAGGAGTGGAATTTTCAAAAATCCTTTCTTAGCGGATGTCTACGTCATAATAGCTATCTGCATGCCAAATTTCAGCCCGATCCGTCCAGTAGTTTGAGCTGTGCGTTGATAGATCAGTCAGTCAGTCAGTCAGTCAGTCAGTCACGTTTTCCTTTTATATATATATATAGATAGAGGATGCCCACGACTTCATCCGCATGAATTTGGGTGTTTAATTAAAATCCCGTGAAAACTCTACGATTTTCCGGAACAAAAAGTAGCCCCCCGGGAAGCAAGCTACGAAATTTGGTACAGAGAGTACCAAATTTCGTCAAAATCGGTTCAGCAAATGGGCTATGAAAAGCTTAAAGACAGACAGACAGACACATGTGTGCCCTGCGCGTTGTTACTAACAGCTTTGCAACTTATTGAGCTATGTCGGTTACTCTGGTTCTCCTACGAATCTCCTCATTCCTGATTTGATCATGTAGAGAAACTCCAAGCTCGTATATGCGTCGTAGATTGTTCAGCGTACCTAAATATTTTCTCTGAAGCTAACGCATTTAGGAAGAGAAAATCTCCCGTAATTTATCAACGATGGTTGAACGATTAAGTACAGGCGGGTAATGAGCAAAAACTGCTTGATTAAACTGATTAATCACTAAGCCCAGATTGATGACGAGATTTTTTTACGTTACCTACCATTTTTTTTAATGGAGATAGCGAGCAAACGAGCAGGCGAGTCATCTGGTGTTACCTACAGTTCTTGCAATTCACGAAGGCGAGTGAACTTTACTTGTGGTTACGTCGTACACACGGACTTTACGTAAGTGTGCGTGCATGTCTGCCATATTATGACGAAGGCATCCGCTAAGAAAGGATTTTGAAAATTCAGTGAAAATAGGGGTTTGAAATTTGTATAGTCCACGTGGACGAAGTTGCGAGCATAAGCTAGTGTCATCATCATCATCATGATCAACCCATCACCGGCTCACTACAGAGCGAGAAGTATTATATATATTATTATATAACACTCAGAGTGAGAAGGGTTTTGGCCATAGTCTACCACGCTGGCCATGTGCGGATTGGTAGACTTCACACACCTTTGAGAACATTATGGAAAACTCTCAGGCATGCAGGTATCCTCACGATGTTTTCCTTCACCGTTAAAGCAAGTGAAATTTATGCGTGCCTGGGATCGAACCCCCGACCTCCGATTAGAAGGCGGACGTCCTAACCACTAGGCTATCACTGGACTGTAAGCTATTGTAATCAAACAATATTTTTTTAATAATTAATATTTATTATTTAACATAATAACATATACAATAAATATTCGAAAATACGAACAAAATATAGCTCCAAAGCTTATAGTCGAAGAGATAGATACAAAAATACTCTCATAAATGCAACAGTCAAGGAATGCTAATAAATACATAAGTTATTATCTGTGATCAAAAAGGACACTTTTATTACTTATTCGTAAGATATCTACTTTATAATACTAATTATGTACTAAGTTATTATTCTTATTTTAAAGTTTTGGTATAGAAAAAAAACTAATAACAAAAATTAAACTTCTGTGATTATCGAAATTCAACAACCTTTCGATTATAATTATTGCATAATTTGTTCGTTTCTACAGTTTATATAGAACACATTGCAAAATCAAAAGCACAAGAACAGAAAACCCAAATAGAACCCAGCTGAGTTTGTTGTGGGCTTTTCTCAGACCCGGGCGCTTATGGAACCCTCACGAGTTTCAGTTTTAAGTTTACATTATTAATTGTCATCTACATCTTACAAATCCAACAATTTTATAAACAATCAAAAAGTGTACAATATTAGTTATTACCTACTTTGACTTTGACTTAGAAAATGTTTCTCATTCAAAAAACTGCATTGAAATATGGGCCTTTGAAACTAGTTTCGATAATTGCAACGTGCCGCTACTAGATGGCATTAACAGTCGCTAAGCACTGAATAAAAATACATACAGTAACTGTGATGTATATGCACAACTGTACATCGACCTTTAGAATGAGATAGCGGTTTCGTAGAGCGTTGTCTCTGTCGTTGGGACCGACAAAACGTCACATAGATATGAGGGATAACGGTCTAAAAAACCGAAATCTCTAGTATGTACTGTAGTCTAAAACATTGTCACTGGGCAGTAATTAAACCGTGGCCTATTGGTCAAACGCTCCGGGCGCCATACCCAGGAGAGACGCAGGTTCGAATCCTGGAAGTTACGCAATTTTTGGTATGTATTTAAAATTATTTAAATTGCAACGAAACTAATAAAATATTATTTTTTTAAAAACAAGTTTTATACAATAATATTGTGTACCAACAACCTTATTCGTTTTTACTTATTGCTCTTATACTATTAAGTCGGAAATGTGATTTTCTGTGTGTAGTGTAGTGAGGATATCTTGTGCATTCAAGATATACTGCATCTGTGGAAGAAAAAATGACTAATTTCTAGAAGATAAAGTTGAAAAACTGAAACCTATGATCAACCCATCGCCGGCTCACTACAGAGCACGGGTCTACGTTATGGAGAACTCTCAGGCATGCAGGTTTCCTCATGATGTTTTCCTTCACCGTTAAAGCAAGTGATATTTAATTACTTAAACACGCACATAACACGAAAAGTTAGAGGTGCCTGCCTAGGATCGAACCCCCTACCTCCAATTTTCTTTGGGGGTAAAAAAAAAGCTCGCCCAAAAGTACCAGACTGACATAACTCACACGAAGGTCACTGTTGATTCTCTTGTGGGGACCTTTCAAACTGTTTTCCTATTGGCTGCTCCAAAGTTCAAGCACTACCGCCGTACTCAGAGTCGCTAATCGTTACTTAAGATTGAGTTAAAACGAGACAGATTTATGTGAGAGATATAGCTCTGTCTCGTTTTAACAAAACTTAAGTAACGATTAAGCGACTCTGAGTACGGCTGTTACAAATCAAGGTTCACTCACTTGAAGTTTACTGCTTCTTGCCTTCAACTTTGGGGTTGTTCCTCCAGATGTAGTATGAGAGGGAGCTGGCATAGGCCAGCCAAGCGAGGTAAGGCAGCATGAGGGATCCCGCTGTCTTGTTGACTTGCATGAAGCTAGCTGTTGTGGCTGCGGCCGCTCCTCCTAACACCGCGATCTCTATGAAAGCCTGTTTTGGACATAGAACAGACATCTGTATTATACAACGGTGCTGATTCTAAGCACACCTAAATTTTAGAGTATTCGCGTCCTCTTCTTACTAATGTAGTATGAAAAGGAACACAGTTTGACAGTTTAAATTTAATTTAGCGCTGTCAAACCTCGTGACTTTAGCTGCCAGTCGCGAGCCTACTGTTTAAAGTAGCGTGCCCTAAAATTTAGAGTCTTTAAATTTAAAATTCATGTTCCATCCTTTTTAGCAATAATAAAAAGAAAAAGATGAAGATACTCTAAATTTATTTTAGAGAAAGACAACAGAATCAGCGCCAATCTGCAGCTTGCGACATGCACCAACCACCCTCTCACTACTAAACACACACGGCACAATTTCACATCCATACTTCCATACTAATATTATAAATGCGTGTGTGTCTGTCTGCTAGCTTTTCACAGCCCATCCGTTCAACCGATTTTGATGAAATTTGGTACCGAGATAGCTTGCATCCCGGGGAAGGACATAGGCTACTTTTTATCCCGGATAATCAAAGAGTTCCCACGGGATTTTTAAAAACCTAAATCCACGCGGACGAAGTCGCGGACATCATCTAGTTTATAATATTAGTTTGATGATGATGAGTATTATTATATTGATGATGAGTGGGTTCATTAGCAAGTCGTCTCATTCGCAACTCGTCCAATTCGCAGCTCATCTCATTCGCATTTTGTCCCATTCGCATTATGTCCCATTCGCAGTTCGTCCCATTCGCGTCTCGTCTCATTCGCAGCTCATCTCATTTACTATTTATGGACCTGTGCCCTGTTTATCAAACGTTACAAGTCTTGTATTACAAGCGTTTACTCTTGTAAATTTGTGCATTTTTACAAGAATTATCAAATAAATAATTATCCCTTATTATCCCTTGAAAAAGGACCCCGGATGGGTTCGAAACTAGTCGGGCTAACGTCGACTACACACGTGAGTAAGCCGGGACAGATAGTATTTATAAAAGAACTAGCTTATGCTCGCGACTTCGTCCGCGTGGACTACAAAATTTCAAAACCCTATTTCACCCCCTTAGGAGTTGAATTTTCAAAAATCCTTTCTTAGCGGATGCCTACGTCATAATAGCTATCTGCATGCCAAATTTCAGCCCGATCCGTCCAGTAGTTTGAGCTGTGCGTTGATAGATCAGTCAGTCAGTCAGTCAGTCAGTCATTCAGTCAGTCAGTCAGTCAGTCACCTTTTCCTTTTATATATATAGATTATCAAAACTACACGTATAAACTACAAGCTACAAGTAATCACTTGTAATACAAGTGCTTGGTATACTTACCAGTTTAAAGTCCTTGAGGCCAAAGAAGATTGGAGTCCACGCCCAGTTGAGTAGGAGTTGACCGCCGTATAGAGAGAGGGGGAGGACTGCTTCATCTGAAAATTTACATAATTACATGACACTTTACACAAGTTGAATCCATATCTTTTGATATATCATCTGTCAAGGTTATCCATATTTTCCTTGTTTGATGTCTTTTAAGCAATGATTTTCTTACCTTGGCATAGTTGGAAGTGTTTGTAATTACTTGGTGCAAATTGGCAGGTTGAAGCTCGGCAGGTATTCCAAATATCTGTCCTATAGGTGTAGCTATCGAGGTTATACAGATGGTATTTGATTTTCCATCCGCTGCTGGTTTCACAACAAAATCAAACCGCAACCGTTCCATGTTTAGTGAAATATATGCAGAAAATGTTGTTTTATAATGTTATTTTATTCTTGAGTGGATTCGGGGAATGAAACCAAGACTTAATTGCGTTTCTATACAACTACAGAAACAACATTTAAAGCCTTTATTTACGGTTTTAACAATTAATCTTTTCTAATTATAAACACAAAATATCCGTTTACTTCAAAACAACGACAAAACTTCAGATTCAATTGACATAACTGTCAGTAGTGACATTTGACAAGCTAAGTCCACAGACTTCAGGATATGTCTTTTATGCACCAAAGACAAAGTAATAAATTAAAGAAAAGCACTGAATAGGTGTCCATGGGTAAAGTGGTTTTCTTTACATATATATAAAAGGAAAAGGTGACTAACTGACTGACTGATCTATCAATGCACAGCTCAAACTACTGGACAGATCAGGTTGAAATTTGGATACAGGTAGCTATTATGACATAGACATCAAAAAAAAAATCTTACCAGTAAATCCTCCACACTCCTCATACACCAAGTAAGAAGCATAGCCCATCCCACTGTACAAGAGAGTCCAGGCCGGCCCAAACACCCACTTAGGGGGGTTCCAGGAAGGTTTCTTCAGCTCATCATACCAGGTCTTCTCATTGTCCTTCCGGATTTGTCCAGCGAAGTAAATGCCGTTGGCCCAGCCTCCTGCATTTGGTAGGATTATGGAACCGATAGCTGCCCAGTTTGCCATGATCGAGTCACTGATTGAACTGAAAAATTAAGCTAATTTGTAATTATTAGGCAACAACTTCGATAAAGGCAGTTAGTAATATAATATGTATAAGTAGATCAGAGAATAAAGGCTATATTTATTTTTTACTAGCTGATGCCCGCGACTTCGTACGCGTGGATTTAGATTCTTAAAAATCCTGTGGGAACTCTTAAATTTCCGGGATAAAAAGTAGCCTATGTCCTTCCCCGGGTTGCAAGCTACCTCTGTACCAAATTTCGTCAAAATCGGTTGAACAGTTGAGCCGTGAAAAGCTGACAGACAGACAGACACACTTTCGCATTTATAATATTAGTATAGATTTATTTTTAACTTCTGTAAAGAGATAGCCTAGTGGTTTAATCATTTTCAAAAAGTTGGGGGTTTGATCCCAGATACACACATCTAACTTTTCAGAATTATTTATTTTTATTTATTTTATTTATACAACTTTATTGATAACAAAACTACAGAGAGTAAGAATGTATTCTTGATACACTTAAAAAAAGTGTTATGTGCATTTTAAGCAATATAAGCAGTGAAAACATCGTGAGGAAACCTACAGGCCGGAGAGTTCTCCATAATGTTCTCAAAAGTGTGTGAAGTATGCCAATCTGCACTTGTCCAGCGTGGCAGACAATGGAGAAGATGCATGCTCAGTAATGGGCCAGAGATGGGGATCATGATAAACTGGTATATAGACACCAAGTTTTCAAGTCATGCATGCTCAAAGGTGCATACACATTGCATGCTGTGATCTAGTGCTTTCCTTTTCTGCAGGAAGCATTATGAAAGGGACAGCAATATCTTCAATTAAATTTTTGAATTGAAGATATTGTTTAGATTGTCCATTTCAATTTAGGTTATATCAACTTATTTGACCAATAATCTTACATTTTTACCTATTATGTAACTTAGTATTTTATCAGGGATTTATGATGATCAGTTATGCTAACATTTTATCTAAGATACAAATTCACATAATTTGCATGTCATTTTGTTCAGAAATTACTTGAACATTATCAGGTATGGAACCCAATGAAATAGATTAAATCTTTAGAGAAAAAAGGAACCCTTATAGGATCACTACGTTGTCTGTCTGTCTGTCGTGTCTATCTGTCAACTGTAATGTAACTTTAACCACATGTCATGCAACTGGACCTTAATAGAAATGCTGTGATCAAGTCTTTTACAATGACTAAACACTGTATTATATAAAAGAACTAAAGTTAGATAAGAATAACATACTTGAGTACCTACTTCAAGAACCTATTTAAAAAAAGAAATTAAATTACTTTTTCTTGATTTTATTCAGAACTAGCTGATGCCTGCGTGGAATTAGATTTTTTAAAAATCCTTTTTTAATTTTCCGGGATAAAAAGTAGCCTATGTCACTCTCCAGGTCTTTATCTATTACCCATGCAAAACATCACGTCAATCCATTGCACCGATGCGTCGTGATTGAAGGACAAACCAACAAACGAACAAACTTTCGCATTTATAATAAAGGTACCTACTGATGAAATCTTATCTTAATTTACCCTGTAAACTCGAAGAATTCCTGTAAACTGCCCATTTTTCTGTTAAAGACACATACACTAATCACTTTTTATTGCCCTAGGAACACCGGACGATATAAGAATGAGCGCTATACGCTTAGCTATATCTTAATCTTATCGGGAATTAAAGATAATTTACAAAATTACATCAAGCACTTTGATAATTTGATTAATATACCTCAGTGAATGCTAAAAGTTACGTACCAATCTCTTACAGTAGCTGATGATACTTTAGTATTTGTTAACACAGGTTTATAGGACTTTGCATCGATGATGTAATTTATACAAATAACGTGCTAGACTAGGAAATAACACCTCCAAAACTAAGATCACGTACCTACCTGCTGATAAAACGTTATTCAATCGCCTGTTAAAACTTGGCAAGTATGCTTGTTTCTACTTTAAATAAACACAATAGAAAAACGACTTACTTTAAAACTTTCAAAAGGAGGATCCCACGGCAAAATACAGTCTTTTGAATGCAAAAAGATCTTGTGAGAAGTCGGCTAAAAATGGGAAAATTTACAATGGGTGAAATCACCGGCCTGTGTATTGTACTACTATATTAAGTAGTAGGCAAACAACACGCAAAATAAGCGTAACCCGTCAATATGTCAACTTTTTAAATTAGCTGGATAGTAACCGCATACCGTGACTTTGTACGTTCCATTTGACGAATGTTTCGATTAGCGATTTTATAAATAATATTAATACTTTTTGTTTGTTGTTAACTTAGAAATTATATCTACAAGTGTAAAATATTATGATCTAAAATTGTTTTTCTCTTTTAAAAAGTCTATTTTAAGTATGTTTAACTTTTAACTATTTACCTACTTTAATTAATTAATATAATTTACTGTCGGTATTGAAAAGTTAGAACATTTAGTATGAAGAAACGTTTTCAAAATCTACGTGGTAATGGTAGGTTCAGATAGAACGAGAAACGGCGAACCAGGCGAACCAAGAAAATAGTAGAAATATCCGGGATTCGAAATCCTTGCCCATATTCAAAAATCGTCTTAAAGAACTATACTTATCGATGCCATAATAGTCAATTTATTCGATCATAGGTATTATATGTATGTCTTTTATAATATATGTAGGTATGTAGTTATATATATATATATATATATATATATATATATATATATATATATATGTATTTCTATTATGGATTGTATATATATTGATATTTATAATAGTTATGTATATGTATGATAGTTATGTATGTATTACTGAAATAGTTAATTATATTATATAATATTATACTACTTCATTTTTCTGTATTGCGTGTAAGTACTATCCTACACACCTAGTTTCTCCTTTATCCAAAGGTTGCCTGGTAGAGATTGCTGTGAGCAATAAGGCCGCCTTTGCATACAATTATTTTTTAGTTTTAGTTTTTTTGTAATAGTTATGTAATATTTTTGTGTGCAATAAAGTATTTCTATCTATCTATCTATCTATAGTTTGCATGAGACTGCAAGACATTAATAATAATTATTATTTAGTACAGCAGGCTGCAGGAGACATACAAAAATTGTGACGTTGTGGTAACACATGCACAAGCATCTAATACAAAGTGGACTGTGTGTTTAAGGATTTAATTTAATTATTTTGATTTATGTATATTCGTATTAGGTACCTAGTTACTACCAAACTAACTACCTACCTTCTTATCAAATTTTCAAAAGTTTTATTAATAGTTATTTATTTATAGTATTAGTCTTTGCAAACCCGATGAAATAAGCTGTAGGTTACATACAAGATAACACGTTTTTACTAACTGGCTTTCTTGTAAGTCTGTTTGTTTGCCTGTTCGATACAAATATTGCAATATTACCTATTCAAAACTAATTTTCCAAATAGGTTGGAACTGCAACATTAACTTTGCTTTTTGTTTTAACTTTTAACATACGCTCAAATTCGCTTTGTCTGGCCGCACAATATGGCCGTAATGCGTACCTATATTCTTATCACAATAAATTATATTGGATAAATTACGAATTCCCAATCCTTTATTTATAAACGTCATGATATCATCACTTAGCCAGCTTTTGTTAAATCCGCCTTGAATTTACACTGTTAGTGTTAACCACTGTAGCACACTGTAGTCTGTAACTTGGAATAAGGTAGGTTATCATTTTATTAGAATTACATTTTATTTAAAACAGTAGAGCTTAATGCTTATATTGGATTAGTACTTAGATTTAAAGGTTTCTTATTTTAAATTGACATAATAATAATAAATAATTGTGCAAAAATAATATGACATAAATAATTTTAATATTTAGTAAAAAAATAATGAAGGAACTTGAAAAAGATTTTTTTAATCAAGTAGGTACCTATACCTACCTAGGTACGGTCTATTTAAGTATACTTTTTATTCTCTTTAAGTGAGTAGTTATATAGTTATTTCTATTCCTAACATTTTTTTATTACCGAATAAACTATTATTTTTAAATTTAGGCGCGAAGTAGGTACCTACCCTTTGAATTCTAAGTTTTCTCAATACCAACGGGATGCCCCGCCATTACGCTTGTCAGTCATCAGTACTGAACACTCGTTTGTGGCCAAGTAATATCGCGTGATCTGGTACATATTTATCATCATCATCATCAACAACCCATCACTACCAACTACCCAGCACGGGTCTCTTCTCAGAATGAAAAGAGTTTTGGCCATTATTCTACCATGCTGCCCAAGTGCGGGTTGGCATACCTTTTTTAAGAGCATTATGAAGAACTCTCAAGCATGCAGGTTTCCTCACGATGTTTTCCTTCACCATTAAAACAAGTGGTATTCACCTAGTTGTTTAAAACACCTTGTAACTCCAAAAAAGATAGAGGGTGTTCGGGATGGAAACCCTGACCTCCCGAATAGGAGGCCAACGACTTGACCACTAACATGCATATCACGCAAGCTGAATTTAGAATCTCCTTTTTTTTAAGTCACTTCAAAATGGTGTGGAACTGGGATTTGATCTTCGCAATGGTGGTGCCCTCTGTCGGTGGCTGGGCGGGCGCGCTGAGCATGCGGGGTGAGGTGTCGTCACCAGACGGCAAGGCGTGGTACGAGCAGCTGCGCAAGCCCAGCTGGACGCCGCCCAACTGGCTGTTCGCGCCTACCTGGATCGTGCTCTACACCGCCATGGGTTACGCTTCGTACCTGATATACAATGACTGTGGGGGGTTCACAGGTAAGCTAGGTTACAGCCACGCACCGCACAGCGCTAGCCTGAAGCCTCACATGGTGGCGCCCCCTCTAGCGGCAGCTAGGCGAGCGTGCTAAACATTGGGTTTGCTGGTAATTAAGTTGACACCCTTATCTTTAAAGGGCAAGTATGCATGGATCAAGTTGAAATTGCCACTCAGTTTGAGTATGTTGCGCATATTCTGCGGCCTAGACATACGGGTCACCGCCACCCCACCGTGAGGCTGTAGATGGCCACTACAGCGTCTCCAGAAGGGATGGTGAGTGAGAAGCTCCACGGAACAAGCAATTCGTTGCTGTGGTTGAAACAAAAAAGAGCTCGCTGCGCTCACGTTGGTTTTTATTGCCATCTATTGTTCATATTTTAAACCATTCCATTCTGTTCCCAGGCAGCTATATGTGCATGACATAGGAAAATTGTAGACAGCAAAAAGTTTCGAATGTAGAGAGACATTTTTGGGGTTTTAAAGATATTGTTCTTATTTTTTTATTTGCAGATGAAGGTACCTTCCCTCTGGGACTGTACATAGCTCAGCTGCTGCTGAATTGGCTCTGGACACCGGTTTTCTTCAAATTGCATCAGATGGGCTGGGTAAGACTTAATTGCTGGAAATAGCGAAGCGAGGGTAGCGTAATAAAATTATGACTGCAAACTTTGAATGACACACTAAACGAGCACGTATACGCGTGTAGTACTTATTTGTAATACACATGAACCTTTTAGGGGTCATCTTGGACACACACGTGGTGGAACCACGTGGATTTAAGTATTCAAATATCCCGTGGGAAAGCCTATGTAACTCTCCAGGTATTTAACTATATCCATGTAAAAATCACATTGATCCGTTGCTCCATGGTAGCGTGATTAAAAGACAAACTAAAATACTTTCGCATTTATAATTTTACTTTTTAAAATTTATAATTTTAACAATTTTTGTAAGTATGTTTATGTTAAATTGTACTCGTAGTTTAATTAGTGTAATTGGCTTTATGGCCGTTCTAATTAAATAATAAGTATGAGGGCGGTCACTACGGGACCCTACTTTATGTGTGTTCTGACATGCATTTGATCAGTATGTTGTGACTTTGTATATGAGTAGGTGACCTTACTGCGACTTGTGCGATTGCTTTATTTACATACGCGATAACGTATGTAGGTACCTACACGTAGTTATAAAGTTCATTACCCTTTTCTGTATTTTTATCTAATTCGCAAATAGGTATTCGTTGTAACTAAATACTATTTAAGTACCTATCCATACTTAACATTGGTTACTGCTTGGTTTTCACTGCCCATCTGTTTAAACGATTTTCAAGAAATTTGTATCCCGGGGAAGGACTTCTTTCAGTCCCGGAAAATCAATGAGTTCCCACGGGATTTTTAAAAAACTTAAACCCACATGGATGGTTGTGAATGTCATCAACTTGGTAGGTAGTAGGTACCTACATATATTACGCGACAGGTTGAGATGACAATCCAAACAAGCACGTCACCCGCGCTCGCCCGCACTGGGTTAGCGTGGGGGCTTTGCGGGGCGTTCCCTCCCCGATTTCCATCTCGACTTGTCGCGTATTATCAATAATTTGCATTCTGAAGATGGACAAAGACTAGGTACCTTGAATCCGGAAATTCAGAGTTCCCTCTACATTTTTAAAAACCGAAGTCATTGGCGTCATTTAGAATGTATACAAAGTTAATGAGTATTATTATCTTAATTAACCTTATGCCCTTGTATTGCTTTCGGAATCATTGTACCCACTTAAATAATTACTTAGTTTTACTTGCATAAACATGATAACAAATCATTAACCTACATAGATAAACAAAAATAATTATGTACCTACACAATGATGACTTTAGAAATAGGCTATAGCAAAGTTTAAATACCTACCTTAGTTATAGACACGAAATAAATAAGAAGTTATAGGGTTCTGACCTTCTGGGGCTAAAATTATTTAAAGGCACATCCACATCTGCGTACGCGTACGAACCGTGCACGCAACGCGAATCATAAGAACATAAGTGGACGTGTCCACGATTGGTTTGCGAGCGGTTCGCGTGCATTTATACAAGTCACGACGTGGACAAGTTCGTGAGTTTTTGGAAGTAAATATAAACTACAAACATACTGCGTGTTCGCGACATGGACGTGCGCGCAGAGCCAGTGACACGTTCATAGGTGTTCGACGCGCGTTGTAGGCATGGTTTGTGCGTGCGCTCAGGTGTGGATGTAACCTTAATACCTACCAAGGAGCGCGGGATTATATTTTTTGAAAGGAGCCGTCATGGAGTCGGCAAAATGTTTTTTAATTTTAACTTATTAACGAGGTTTCCGGGCAGCGTTCGAGAAAATTTTCATAGATGGCGCTGAATACTACCACCACTAAAGATGAAAGATAATACCTAGATCTATGCTTTAAATTTTTAAATTTACATCGGGTGCAAAATTAATACTTCTATTATCTCGTAGTTTACAGATTTTGTGGGGAAGAAACGTAAGGAAAATTATTGCAGTGCACGCTAGCTCTTACTCTTCATCTATGTCATTGATTGACACGACCTAAACATTAAAGCATAGATCATCATATAGATATAGGTATTATTTTTCATCTTTAGTGGTGGTAGTATTCAGCGCCATCTATGAAAATTTTCTCGAACGTTGCCTGAAAAAGTCCTCACTTTAATTTAATCATAATCTATGGCACACTTACCACTTGGATAAAGATGGCAGCCTGAAACTGAAAACAGCTAATCTGATTGGCGCCATGTTCGACGGAAGTGACATAAAAAAAGAACGTTACTGTTCGGGACAAAATCTGAGCACCACAGAGTACTTTTCACATACGGGCTAATTTGCAAATTATTATTTTTCCAGGCCTTCTTCCACATGTGTGTGCTGGACGGCGTGGCGATGGCGTGCGTGGCGAGCTTTTTGCTCGTCAACAAGCTCGCCGCGCTGTGCCTGGTGCCCTACCTCGGCTGGCTCGCCTTCGCGACCTGCCTCAACTACGCCTGCTGGCAGATGAACAGGGCGGACGACCAGGAACCCATAAAACAATAGAAGCTAATTTTGTTTACGTAAACGTTTACATTCTATCCACATGAATTCATATAAATGACAGGTACAAAAATCTCAGTGGGCGTTAACCATTTTGAGTCTCCAACTAATCACAATCATTTTTTCAATAACCATTCGATATTTAATTCAAAAACATAATACGTTTCGTTTGTGATTAGTTGGTGTCTCAAAATGGTTAACGCCCACTGATATTTTTGCCTCTGTCATTTGTATTTTCCGTGGATATAATATAACTATTGCAAGAACTTCTTTGACAATCTCGATTTCAAGCTCGCTTCGCTCGCGTTTGTGTTTCAAAAACCGAATACGATTAAGAATCTTATGTAAACAAAAAACTTAAGATGTGACAAAGCTTAGAGCTAACTTAGCAGTTATAATGGGGCTGATTCTCTTGTACACACTCTCAACTAAATTAACAGGTCTAAATCTAGTCCCATCCTTTTCCGCAAGCAATATTATGAAAGGGCAAGATTATAGCAATAGATTTAGGTGTGACATTTTATTTTAGTATAGAGATTGTGTACAACGGAATTAGCCACACTGTCTTACTTTTTGCTAATTTCTACTACTAATTACTTTATAAGTTTACAAAGTATCAGTATCGTATACCCTATCCCTGGATAGAAGTTAATATAGCGCTCTCTATGTTAAATCTTGGTGGGCGCTAAAGTGCTAAACCATTTTGAGACACCAACCAATCGCAAACGAAACTGTTTTTTAAATGAATTGCGAATATTTATCGAAAACATGTTTGTGATTGGTTGGTGTCTCAAAATGGTTAACACCAGTTTATTTTGTTTACACAATAGAATTACATTTGTTTAGGTTAATGGATCATCAATATGTTTACCAAAGTATAAAGCATTTATTTTATCTTAGAAAATACGCTGCAGAAAATAATGTACGTCGAACTTTAGAAAGAGATTTGTGGAGCATTATTTCTGTCGCTGAAATCGACAAAACGTCACATAGGTATGAAAAACAGAGACAACGCTCTACAAAGCCGAGATCTCATTCTAAAGGTCGATGTCCATTATTTTTTGCCACGTACTGTACCTACTTACTTTTAAGTCAAAAACAACGAAAAATATAAGTAGGTAGGTCAATTTTATGTTAATTTGTAACAATTGTACGATAAGTAGGTAGTTTATAGCATTGATCTTTTAAAGGGTTTATAGTCAGACCAGAAATATAAAAACTTGCTCTGGGGGTGCCTCTAGAATATGGTCTATGGTCTTGTATAGTGCGACAAGACTATCTTGGCGCGTGGCGAAAATCGGAACTAACGTTGCAGTCAAGTGTCAAGAACAAGGGTTCTTGTTTGAATATTCTGAGCCTTTGTTCTCCAACAGCGCCCCCCTGTCAATGTCATTCAAGTACCAAGAGATCCTTGTCGCACTGTAAATTAGTTCCACGGGCAATCTGCAATATGGCGAGGTATTTTATTTTTCTGGCCAGGCTTTGAATTGATATTAGTAAAGTCCAACGCATACCTGCATAACGCAACCTGGGGTTATTCAAGGGGCAGACCAACAAATTCCTGAAAAGCAATGCATTGGCAGTTGGTGGTGTGTATTGTTTGTTTTTCCTGCTTCTTTAGTAGTGGCCCCCCCACTACTAAAGAAGCAAGAAAAGGAGGACCCTGTGCCATATCGCATGCTGAACGTTGTACTATACTGATTTCTTTGTTTAGGTGGACTATAACGTATTAAGATTTAGGCTCCTTGTTATTATTAAGGACTTCATTTATTTTCGTATACCCGAATTACATTATTAAGGACTTCCGCAAAGGAACGTCGGTTTCTATCCAACATTAATTTTAGTTATATTTTTATAAAAAAAGATAGATCCTTTCCGCTCCACTCCTCGTCTGCAGGTGTGCGTTGCGCTTTAATGGTAGAAACAAAACATTTTTTACTTTTTTAAACAATATAATCATTAATGCATTGTAGTATACAATAATATTTACATTAAAACGAACATTAAAAAGTTGATATTTACTATCATTTGCCGCGTTTAAGTTTGTTCAACTCCCCCTGTTGTATGGACGCGTCCTTATATATCTGTTTCACCTTCTCTTTCCTTACGTTGTCGCTGGAAAGAGACAAAAATATTATTAGAACTTTCTACTCACTAAAGACAATGGATTCAAAACATGGTCGCTAACTAAATACAGTACCTACGCGGCCGAAAGAAATGTACATTGACCTTTAGGAGATAGCAGATTTGTAGAGCGTTGAGATCGACGAAACGTCATATAGGTATGAGTGACAGAGACAACGCTCTACAAAGCCGAAATGTCATTCTAAAGGCCGATGTACATTACTTTCGGCCGTGTACGGTAAAATACTACATGAGCCTCATAAGAAAGCTCAGAGTCACTCAGCGGGCGATGGAGAGAGCTATGTGCGGAGTTTCTCTACGTGATCAATGAGGAAATGAGGAGATCCGTAGGAGAACTAGAGTAACCGACATAGCTTAACGGGTTGAGAAGCTGAAGTGGCAATGGGCAGGGCACATAGTTCGTACAACCGATAGACGTTGGGGACCCAAGGCGCTGGAATGGCGACCTCGCACCGGAAGACGCAGCGTTGGAAGACCCTCCACTAGGTGGACGGACATCAGATGAGTCGCAGGGAGCCGCTGGATAGCGCGTCCGTGGCGTGTAGAAGTCCTTACAATAGACATACGTCGCGAGCGGACGTCTATCGGTTGACAGTGAGGACAGTTGTTGTTGGCACTTGCGTGAAAGATTATAAAAAAAAAAAAAAATCCTGATGTCCCACAATAGCTTACCTCTGGATCTTCTGTCGTATCTTGACCGAGGCGATGTAGGCCTTATCTCTTCTGATCTCTCTCAGAGCTCCCTTCATCTCCCTCTTATATCTGCCCTTCAGTCGAGCTCTGTCGGCATTCTCTCGAGACATGTTAGAACTCTTGCTACCTGTGAATCTGTGAGGAAATATACAGAATTATTCAAAACTAGCTTATGCGAGTATCTGTGTTCCTTGATATGGATAAAAAACTTATACTCACACATCCTGAATATCTGGTTCATACAATCTTAGAGCTTTCGGCCTGACTTTCTCTCTCGCCATTTGCGTGTACGTCATCACCTCTAACGTCTGTTTCATATACTGCAATACCTCCAAAACCTTCCCGCGGACTTTACTCGGGTATAAGTCCAAATCAACCCTACCCAATAACTGTATATGAGGCTCAAAAATGGCTGACAAGGCTTCTAAATCATTATACTTATCAAAAAACTCCTTTAACATCAATGTAGAAGTTAATAAGCAACGAATTTTGTAAGAATCGTCAATTTCTGTTAACAGCAAATCTTTTCCCGCCATTTTTTCTTCAACCGCCATCTTTGAACAGTCGTGTTCTAAATTCAAAATTTTGACGTCTTTATGCAAACGAAATGGCGGGACCACTTGAACGGGATTCAAAACGGACGTGTTAGCACACAGATAAAAAATCCCGCGTAAAAAATTTAAAGCTTCTGGCACATATCTTTTAGATAAAACAATGTATTCTAAAATAAGACTAACAATAAAGAATCCCCTAGAAATCGAATACGCATCTCTGAATCTAGACAAACTTAGAATTTCACTCATAAAAATTAAAGATGGCGTCGTGACCGGATGTCTAAAATCAGAAGTGGGATACAAAATGGAAACTAATTTGAAAAACACTAACGTATCTAAATCTGGCACTTTTTTGGGTTTACGTTTGAATTGATCGTGTTTTTCCTTTAATAATTCGACTAGAAACTTTTTAGTTGAAACTTTATTTAAGTGTATTAGATCGTAAAAGTATGGGACTATTTTATTTAATACTAGAAACGATTTTATTATGTCGGATTCAGTTTTTAGATTTGAGAATAGATCGTGGGCGTATTGCAATAGGTGTGCGTATAATCGACTTAAATGTTCTTTATTGGATTCGCCTAAACTTGGGTCGTAGCTTTTTATTAGTTTTTCTAATGCTGCCGATTGTTGGGCAGGAGTTTTGCCAGTCAATAATTCCTGAAAATGAAAAAAAAAATTTAATTTAAAACATTACTAAAATAATCAAATCAAATGGTTTATTCAAAATAGGTAATAAATTACACCTTTTCATAGTCGGTTGTTACAATGTAAGATGACTAGCGTATGCTCGCGACTTCGTCCGCGTGGACTACACAAATTTCAAACCCCTATTTCATACCCTTAGGGGTTGAATTTTCAAAAATCCTTTCTTAGCGGATGCCTACGTCATAATAGCCATGTCAAAATTCAGCCCGATCCGTCCAGTAGTTTGAGCTGTGCGTTGATAGATCAGTCAGTCAGTCAGTCACCTTTTCCTTTTATATATTTAGATGTAGTGGTGATAATTTTTACGAGAACACAAAAACTAAAGCTTCGAGGGTTCCAAACGCGCCCAGGTCTGAGAAGACCCCACAACAAACTCAGCCTCAACTCAGCAATAAAACCATAAAAATTATATTTAACTTTAGAAATAAATTAAAGTCAAAAAAAGTATTTTAAAATCATAGGTTTCTTAGACAGTTTTAGAAAACACATTTTAGAAAAAAATTACCACCAAAGTTACCAAAAGTAAAGTAAACCAACCTACCTTCAAATTATCTCCTTCAGCAGATTTAAAGTCAAAGAAAGCTCCAATCCTTTCACTACAATCCTCTAACTCATCATTCGATTCATCTGTCTCTTTCAGATCTTTGAATTGATCTATATCGCTATCTCCTTCTTCCGAACTTTGCGAATCATTTTCATCATCCATTGAACCCTTTTTATCATTTTTTGGCGTTGCTTTCTCATTTTTACGACATTGGCCGTCATTTTCTGACATTTTAACATCATTTTTTGGAGGAAAGTAATCAGGATAAAGTAATTTCGATTTATTTTTGCCACTTTGCACTTCTATTTCTATCGTATTATCATCATTTTTGGGGGGGAAATAATCGGGATACAAAAGTTTCGATTTCTTTTTGTCACTATCTATTTGTGTTTCTATTTTTGACGTTACATCATCACTTTTGGAATTAAAATATTCAGGATCAAGTAATTTAGGTTTCTTTTGATCACTACTTATTTGTTTTTTATTAAAATCTTCAAATTCCGCTTCTGAAATAGAATCGCTTTCTTCATCCGATTCAGACTGTTTTCGTTTTAAATTACCTTTTTTGTGTGGTGTAACCTTTTTAGAATTATCATTTATCGATGGATTTCTAGTCTCAGTTATTGTAACTGGAATTTTATCATTTGCTTTTGTATTATCTTTCGACTTCACGTTCTGTTTTGTATCACTTTCATTATCAGATGTTTCACTGTCTGATTCTTTACTAAGTTTATTTTCAACGATATTGATTTTAAGTCCTTTATTCGAAATTTCATCACTTTCGTCACTATTAGAGCTGTCTTCATGATTATCTTTAGGGTTAGTTTGAATTTTATTATAAGAATCTTTACTTTTCTTCTCATTAACTTTAGTTTTTGAATCATTTTTCGATATTTCGTCATTTTCATCACCAGAACTTCCATCATCACTTCCTTCTTGATCAAGTTCACCTTTCTTACTAGATTCTTCATCATCATCAGAATTGTCATCATTTTCTTGATCACCATCTTCATCATCGCTTTCATCACCAGATTCAGTTCCAGCTTCATCACCAGAACTATCAGATACGCCGTCTTCAAATTTCTTTTTTGCGTTTGGTACTAAAAACGAAAAGCAATAAAAAAACATGTAATAGATACACAAAATATTGTAGGATGTGATATTTTGCTTCACTCGTGTTAATTTTCTGAAAATCTTTCAGTGAATGTTATAGAGAGAACCTGTACACAAAATCTCAATAGATCCAGTAATATGAGCTGTATAATATGTTGATATATCAATCTCTCAGTTTTTCTTTTTATACAACAGAATTTATTACAAGAGATTCTGATTTTGCTATTTGAAGTAAGAAATTGATAAAATTTTAATATAATTTATGTATACCTGAGAAATCCTTGAGGATATGTTCAGGCACTAAGGGTTTGCCATCTTTGTCATACGCTAGCATGAAGTCTTGAGTGTTATCCAGTTCAAAATTATCGTCCAAGTCATCTGCAGACCTAGAAAAATTAAAAAATATATTGTTTCAATTCAAAGTACATACCTATGTATACTTTCTTGGGTGCAACCAGAACGCTAGGAAAAACTTAGCGATATTGTTATACTACCTAAACACAATCCAATACCAATAACCATTTGCCTCATTTTGTAGTTTTAGTGATTTAGTATATATCAAACCCGCAATGTATAGCGTGCAAAACTCGGGTCGACGCCCCGCCTACGACGCGGCATTGACTATGAGTGGCCTACTTACGCAAGGTTCATTTACCTCTAGCGTCAGTCAGATGTTTATTTGCAATATATCGTAAACTTTTACAAAATTCTACGATTTTTTTATATACTTTTTCGCGTTTTTTTTTGTGGTATCATATCAGTAATCATCAGTACTATCACCTGTCTTCGTTTTTGCAAGCGTTCTGGTTACACCCTGTATGTATATAAGAATTAATTTATGTGCGTCTGTTTGTTACCTATGTGTTTCGCATAATATTATCATTCATCCGATTGAGTTAAGACTTTGTACAGTTCTTTTTATCCATATTAATATTGTGAATGCGAATATGTGTCTGTCTGTCTGTCTGCTAGCTTTTCACGGCCCAACGGTTTAACCGGTTTTGATAAAATTTGGTACAGAGGTAGCTTACATCCCGGGGAAGGACATAGGCTACTTTTTATCCTGGAAGATTTTTAAAACCCTAAATCAACGCGGACGAAGCCGCGGCATCATCTAGTAGCTTATAACTAGGGACAAGATATGAAATACCTATGTTTTGAAGTAGGTGCTTTGGGCATAGCAAGTTCTTCCTCTGAAAACATCCTCTGCTGTCTCTGTCTCTCCAAGTCTTCTATCTTCTTCCGTTCTTCTTCTTCTTGCTTCTCCTTGCTTTTGAGGCCATCTGAAGGCTACAATTATGACGAAAATTTCATAAAAAGCTAGTAAGTGAGATTTTGCTTGTAAACTAATGATTTTAGCATTTTTTTGCGGTTTAACGACATAATTATTCGTTATTTACATTATAATAATATTATTTTGCTTGAAATTTTTTCCATTCCCGAGCTTTTTATCATTAAAACTAGCTTATGCTCGCGACTTCGTCCGCATGGACTACACAAATTTCAAACCCTTTATTTCACCCCCTTAAGGGTTGAATTTTCAAAAATCCTTTCTTAGCGGATGCCTACATCATAATAGCTATTTGCATGCCAAATTTCAGCCCGATCCATCTAGTAGTTTGAGCTGTGCGTTGATAGATCAGTCAGTCAGTCAGTCAGTCAGTCATTCAGTTAGTCACCTTTTCCGTTTATATATTTAAGAAGAAGATAACCCTTTACATTATAGTAGGATTTTTCAATAAGTTTACGTTTTATTTTACGTTCATGCAATCATAGTGGGAACAAAAGTACTCTACCGTCCCGCGTTTCTCGAATCTCAACTCCCTCATCATCTTATCATAGTCCTGTCCCTTTTCCTCTTTACTCAACAACTTATCTATCAACGACTCTTCCTTCTCTTTCTGACACTTGAACACAACTGGTTGTAAATCCTTCCATTCGGAATCCAACTTCTCAGTTAAATCTAACGTATGTTCTTTCTCTTTCTGTTTCTCTGCTTTTCTCTTCTTAGATTCGGCTATGAGTTGTTCTATCAAGTCTTTGTGGGATTTCGCGCCGTCTTTTGACTCAGATTTTGATAAGACTCCGCCGCCGAAATGTCCTTCTGATACGAAATCATCTAAAACAAGCAAAGAATAAAATAGCGAACTGAAACCGAAAGGTCGCCGGTTCAAATCCCACCCATTGCACTATTGTCGTACCTACTCCTAGCACAAGCTTTACGCTTAATTGGAGGGGAAAGGGGAATATTAATCCGCAACTTGGCTAATATTCTTTAAAAAAAAATAGTGGAGGTATGTTTTTATAATTGTAACTAACTTATACTCAGATAAGGCTAGCTTTAAGTTTTATTGTATTAAAAAAAAAAAAAAAAAAAAAAAAAAAAAAAAAAAAAAAAAAAAACTTATACTCATGAGTTTGTCCACATGGGCTACACAAATTTCAAATTCCTATTTTACCCTGGAGGGGTTTAATTTTTAAAAATCTTTTTTTAGTGGATGTCTACATCATAATAGCTATCTGCATGTCGAATTTCAGCTCGATACCTCCAGTAGTTTGAGCTGTGCGTTGATAGATCAGTCAGTCAGTCATCAAGTCAGTAAATCAATATTAAAAATCATAGGAAAACAATAGCTGATATCAGAATAATTAATATTAAGTAGTTTTAAATAAATGTAATATTAATAATATTAAAATAATAATAGTAATTTTATGCATGGTAGCCTATGGCCAAAACCCTTCTCACTCTGAGAGGAGACCCATGCTCTGCAGTGAGCCGGCGATGGGATGACCATGATGATGAATTTAAAAAAATACTTGTACATACTTCCTAGACCACCAAATCTCTTCTCTTCACCTTCATCATCAGATGACCTGGGATCATCAAACTTCTCTATTTGTTCTAAGGTTTGGCCTCTGTGAAATAAAAGGAACTGAATAATAATAATCATTGAGTTTCTTAAGCTCAGATATTAGAAAATTAGACAATAGTGGCTGGATGAGAAAGGCCACTATTGTCTAATTTTGGAGAATTTATTGTCTAAAAGGAGAGGACCGGGCGTGGTGGCGCTCTTTAGGAAAGGCCTATGTCCAACAGTGGACATTAACAGGCTTATGTAGAAGGCCACGTTTTATCCCAGAAAATCAAACAGCTTCCACAGGACTTAAAAACCTTATCCACGCGAATGAAGTCACTGGCATCAGCTAATCACCCTTATTATAAATGCGAAAGTGTGTTTGTTTGTTGGTTTGTCCTTCAATCACGTCGCAACAGGGCAACGGATCGACGTGATTATTTGCATGGGTATAGTCAGTGGCGTGCAGGTCATAGAGGCATAAATGCACTGCTTACCCCAGTTGTAATAGCTCAATGCATATTTTTCATTATGACCTGCCAGTGAACAGACTCCTAGTGCCTACCCTGCCTTCAAACCCTGTGCACGCCACTGGGTATAGTTTAAGACCTGAAGAGTGACATAGGCTACTTTTTATCCCTAAAAATCAATGAGTTCCCACGGGACTTTTAAAAAACCTAAATCCACTCGGGAATCCAAGTCGCTTGCATCACCTAGTGACTTAATAAATACCTGTGAGTCAATATCTCATCATCAGCAAGGTTGTATATACTCTTCTTGCCGTGCTGCTTGGCTCTCTCTGCAGCGAACCTGGCCACCATGCGGTCCTCAGTGGATATCTGGTTGTTCTTCTCACCAATGCGACGGTCAATGAATGAGTTGGTTTTGTTCATTACTTTCATTTCCGTACCGAGGGTTTCTTTACGCTGATAACAAATAGTTAAAAATACATTGGTGATACAGTAAGCGACAGATAATAATGTACGTCAACCTTTATAAAGAGATAGTGGTTTTGTAAAGCATTGTCTCTGTCATTGAGACTGACAAAACGTCACATAGGTATGAGTGACGGAGACAACACTCTACAAAGCCGAAATTTCATTCTAAAGGTTGATGTACATTATTTTCTGCAGCATACTGTACACTATTGGTTAAGATTTTGGTCTCCTATTCAGGGAATCTGGGGACTGAACCAGGGCATGCGCCTCAGACTTTATGAATTTAAGTAATTAATCACTTGCTTTAATGGTGAAGCAAAACATTACGAGGAATCCTGTGTGTCTGAAAGTCCTCCATAATGTTCTCAAAGGTCTGTGAAGTCTGCCATTCTGTACTAAATCAAAAAGGGGTTGAATTTTCAAAAATCCTTTCTTAGCGGATGCCTATGTCATAATATCTATCTGCATCCGATCCGTCCAGTAGTTTGAGCTGTGCGTTGATAGATTAGTCAGTCAGTCAGTCAGTTACCTTTTCCTTTTATATATTTAAATTGCTCTAACAATAACTTACCTTTTGTATAGCCTTCGCACGCGAAACACCAGGCAATCCTCTATCATGTTTAGATTTTTTGCCTAAAACTTTAAGTTTTTCCCTATTTATATGAACCTCGAAAGGGTTTAATGTTTTCTTACTCGCGTTAGCTTTTTTCTTATTCTGAACTTTATCAGCCATTCCAGCGTTCCTCTTATTTTTAACTTTAGCCATTTTTTGTAGTAAAATTCGTACAGAAAATTGAAAATAGTTTCACTTTTTAGGTTATTTTCTTCGTCAACAAAATACAAATAAGATTCACATGGCTTTGACAATCTTTTAGATGACAATGTTGTCAATGTCATTTGTCATTTTCTACATGGATGCTTTGAACGCGTTCAATATAAAATTACCGATACAATAAAGAATAGTACACACTCTTGAACTGTCACACAGTCTTTATTAAAATTAAAATTGTATAGTGTATTTCAAAATTACATTATTACCAACAGTCCTTGAAGTTCCCTGATACTGGCAAAGTGCATTGTATTGTGCAGTCTACTGAAGATCACAATACTGGACGGCCTCCTGTTGGCAAGTGTGGCCGTATTTTGTACTTACAGCAAAAACAAATAGATGTATACAGAAACAATCATGGTAGGTTTTTAGTCGTTTTTATGTAAAATTTAATTTAAGTTTCATTGGTAATTAACTAACTCTTCATTGTATTCTATAAAAGGTCGAGAAAGCTTTTTTACTTTGAATTTCACTAGAATACTAAAATAAGTGGAAACTTGTCGCGAAAACTTGTTGACGGAATAGGCTACTTGACACTTTTTTTAAGTTGGTCTTAAATGGTTAATATTTGTCCTATTATATCAAAAAAATTAACACTATATTTTTTTGCGCCCTAAAAACCGTAAAACTTTAATTTAAAAATATTTTTTTCTTAGACAGGTAAAAACACTGTCGGCCATGTTTGGCCGATAGATTATCTGTGCTCTGACGTCATGCATTTGTAAACAACAGCATAACCTCCCAAAGTTTAATAAACATGACTTCTATACTAGTTTACATGAAAAATATAGTAATTATCGTTATTGTATCATCCAAGAATGTAAAAAACGCATCGATAAAGACCACAGGAAAGTTGTGAATTAGAGTGCCCAGTGAAATAAATATACGTAACACGCAAAGACTTGCTTAAAGGGATCCTATATGACTAACGACTTCAACCCAAATTTATTTTTGCAAAGATCACTTTGTTGTAAGTCTTACTTAATAACTTATTCAATTTATAACGAGAAAACGATATTTTTTTACGTTTACTATGAGTTTTTAGAAATATATAAAAACTAGCTTATGCTCGTGACTTCGCCCGCGTGGACTTCATAAATTTCAAACCTCCATTTAACCCACTCAGGGGTGGAATTTCAAAAAATCCTTTCCTAGTGGATACCTTCTCTTTACCTACAAAGAACACACCCACCAAATTCATGTATCTAGGACCAGCTGTTTAGATGTTTAGGCTGTGCGTTGATATATAAGTTAGTCAGGACTCTAAATTTTATATATATGGATACTACGTTAGTCCCCGCGTGACATAGGGATGACATTTCTTTGTTTACATATTTGCACTTTGTCACATCATGGCTGACAGCGTTTTCTGCGTTTCAAATAAAAATAAAAATTGTATTTTTTAAAATTGGATTTATATATCCATCCTGCGTTTTTAATAATTGTTATTGATATATTTCGTTGTCTTAAGCAAAATACTATAATAAATAATCATTTATTGGACGAAATTAGATATGAGTCAAGTAGCCTATTGTTCCAGAAGTTTGTTGCAGAAACTTGCTAACGAAACTTGTTGCAGAAACTTATCAACAAAACTTGTTGCTGAAACTTGTTGCTGAAACTTGTTGTTGAAACTTGTTGCGGAAACTTTTGTACTGAGATCTTGGACAGTTTTACTTTGCGCATCAGTTTATTTTTCGTTTTCTTATTACCTGCCCTTATCAACATATTGCAAGCACTCTGAATGTCGTAGTAGGAACACTTGTACTTCTCGTAGCCAATCTTGGCTCTGTAGTGGTCCTGGAGACGAAACTCATTGACAAAAACTTTTTAATGAAACTTGTTGTTAAAACTTGTTGACGAAACTTGTTGCAGAAACTTATTGCCGAAACTTTTGCCACAGTGCTGCAAAATTAGTACTTACCTCACTTCAGCACTACATCATCATCATCAACCGTAAGACGTCAACCGCTGTAAATATTAAATATAGTATAGATACAAGATAGTCTCTTGTAGATTCATTACCATAATATGTTTTCAATTCTCATATCGACATATTACTATCAAGATTCAAAAATAGTTTAAAAAGGTTAAACCTTTTAGACTACTTTAAAATCTTGAAATCTCGCGCTTTATAAATTACAATAAATATTTTTAAAACAATAAATTAATAAATTAATAATTAATAGTTACGATGTTTCATTTTGACTATCAGTATCAGAGGAATTAGAAGTAGGTAGTGCACTCCAACTACTTGCATAAATGATTCTACTTATGTGCATTATAGACTTTGAAACCAACCATAATGTACGCTCGCCTTTACCAAGATTACAAAATAATCAATGAACGCAGCCTTAATTAATTCAGTTCTCGATTCCTATTGGTGGATCAAACAGCACCGAACATAGCCGAAGTGGCTTTCGGCTAATTTCGTTTAGACGCCGTGTAGCATCTAGCGCGTAGGTATATTATTGTGTGGCTGTTCTTCCTTGTGTCGCTGACGGAAATCTACTTGTTCCAAGAAAATGGCAGATGTTAGCAAAGAAGACCTCGAAAAGGAAATTGCAAGTAAGTAAATAATTAAACCCTCACGAATATTTACATTTTTACGAACAGTACTTGATTTTTTCCGACGAATTACGCAAAAAATCACCAAAGCATATCTCGCCCGGGGTCACGTAATGGCTACCTATGAATGTTCAAGGGAACTTCGATAAATCAGTATCATTATTGCGAATATCTCTGATAGTATGGAATCATTACGAAAATGTTTCAAGTGATAGTTGTTTATCAATTGTGTGCGGATTTTCTTGGATAGACGCCTTCATTTATAGCGTCCTAATTAGGTCTGCCCACTGGTGGTTTATTTTTATGCGACGCGTTTCTTCCAACATCGATGCTCCACGTATGGCACGCTAAAATGGCTGCCTTCAAAAAATGTTTAAAGCTTCGAAATGACGCGCACCTTTGTTCAGATCATTTATTATTTGAAACATTTTGACGAAAGAAGCTTGGTCGATTTACATTTCGCTAATTTGTGAATGTTTTGTCAATTTATTATTGGACGCCATGTTGCGCACATTCGTTCGGAAACACTTTAGCTTGTATCAGGTCATGGCGCACAATAAACTTTTATTTTCATTGTTCACTCATTTTGTTGTATAAATATACATAAAATTAACCAAATTAAAATAAAAATCAATACAAAAACTCAAATAAATACAGAGAAAGCGGTTTGGTCATAATTAGGTACATTATAATATTTTTTATAAATTGGCAATTATTGGCGGGAAAATAAATTAGTTTACTATAACTACCTACGACCGATAAATCCATAGGCTTAATAAACTAGGATAACTGTCACGTCTTGTCAGTTTTGAAATATAATTAGTCAGGTTTTTGAACTGAAATAACATTTACAATTTTACATTTTCTCAATATTTTTTGTTCTTGTAGTAGGGAGACCATCCGTTTTGATTTCCCAGGACTTTCAAGAATAAAATTAGTTAAGGCGAAATATTTCATTCTTATAAAACAAAATAGCATAGAAAGCCGTGTGCTGCTAAGCAATTTAGCGTTCCGGTACGATACTATACACACAAATTATATAATAATATGTACATACAAATAACATTTTAAAAATGACAATGATATGTATATATAAATTAGAGTGTAAAGCACAAAAATAATCGTAAAGAACATATTGTTTTAGAAATGAAATAGCATAAGATTTTTTTTAGAAAATTTATTTTAATTACAAAAATAAAATATTTTTTTTAGAAAAGTCATTTTAATTACAAAAATGATAAAAAATGTCCCAAACTGCAGTATTTTCCAATTGGTCTAGACTCTAGAGTCTGTACGAATCAGGCTGTTTGGCATGCAGACTATCTATTAAGACGTAGACATCTGCTAAGAAAGGATTTTTGAAAATTCAAGCCTTAAGGAGGAAAAATAGGAGATCTGGGTTTGAAATTTGTACTGTCCGCGCGGACGAAGTCACGGGCATATAAGCTAGTTCTGTATAAATTCTAGACATAGACTAGTATGTATAACATAATATTTGATACATTATCACAATATTTTGTCATCAGAAATCCTCAAGAATGCTAACCTGGCAAAGACCTCTACTAAGAAGGTGATCCAGAAGCTGGAGAAGGTGTTCGACACCGACTTGGCTGATAAGAAGAAGGTCATCGACCAGCTCGTCATGGACTATGTGAACAGCAAGGGCTCTGAGGAAGAGGAAGACGAGGAAGAAGAAGAAGAGGTTCGTATAGAGAATAGTTCTATTGTATTTAAGAAAAGAAAATACATTTGAAGTGAAACTTCTTTAGGAGCAACTTTTTTGGACGGAATCTGAAGTGGCAATATGTGGGGCACATATTTTGAAAAATCGATATGCATTGGGACCCCATGGTGACTTCGCGCCGGACAAGTTCAAAGTTTTTATAATACTCTTTTTATAATTAGCGCGAACTTATTGAAAAGTCCTACCTACAATCTAAAGAAATACTAAAAATGGTAAGAAAGCTTGCGAATGAGTTGCCTAACAGCTTTGATAGCTCCAATAAGTTAAGTGGGTTTGTGAAGTGGTGATAATAAAAGAATACACGGCTGAGTTTGTTGTGGGCTCTTCTCAGATCTGAGCGCGTTTGGAACCCTCGTAGCCTTAGTTATAAGTTTACGTAATTAATTACTATCATTGCTGTCAAAAAGTGTACAATGGTACTCAATTTGAATTAATGATTTGATTTTGAAAGTAGTTAAATTTTATTATTTGAGGTTACATGCAGTAATTTCTTTCCGTTTTGCAGGAAGAAGAGAAGAAGCCAGCCAAGCGCGCCGCGCCTCCCGCCAAGGCTTCCTCTAAGAAGGCCAGGAAAGAGAGTACTGAAGAAGACGAGGAAGACGGCACCAACGAGAGTGAATCGGAGGTATGACTGACATATTCACTAAGTTATTTGACAGTTTTTTACGGCAAAGCCAAGAAAATTTTGTATGATCTTATCAGTGTAGTGTGTAAGATTGTATTTATGTATGTTCCATCATAGTGCTTCAACTATCGAGCCGATTTTGATGAATGATGAATTACATACGTTATTATGGTCTGGGAGACATAGGCTACAATTTATACAAACCAAATTAATATCACAGATGTCATGCAAAAAAAAGTGGGGGTGTCAGAATTTTTTGCTATCATATCAATTATATCAAAAAATTGCGCTACATTTGGATCTGTCAATTGTACAACAGAATTAGCAACATTAAAGACAGTAATTTAGAAATGTCCTTTATAACATTTGTTCAACAAGTTTTTTACAACAAGCAAATTGTTCTTTTCACTTTATATACTTAATTTGTAAATTTAATGAAAACTTAATTTATTTATTTTTAACTGTAGGAGGAAAAGAAAAAGCCAGCGCCAAAGAAAGGTAGAAAGAAGAAGGGATCAGATGATGACGACGACTGGGGAAAGAAGAAGGAGAAGGCCACTAAAGCTAAGAAAGTAAGGCTGGATCTTTTAAAAAAAACAGGCCAAGTGCGAGTCAGACTCGCGCACCGAAGGTTCCTTATTACAGTCTAATTCTTTCGACAATTTGCACGATAAATCAACTATTAAGCATTAAAATAAATAAAAATCTGTTTTAGAATGTACAGGTAAAGCCCTTCCATATGATACCACACTTGGTATAGTTATCTTACTTTGAAAATTGAAAATACTAATATTTTTTTAATGAACACATTAAAATTTTTTTTATGATGTTTTTTTTATGTGTGAATTCACGGTTTTCATTTCATGATTCAAGGTCAACGGGAAGTACCCCATAGGTTCTCTTGACAGACACGACGGACAGACACAAGAAAGTGATCCGATAAGTTACCTTTTTTCCTTTTGAGGTACGGAACCCTAAAAATAGCTCTTTTTTTCTCAGGCTGGTGGGCGCGGCAAAGGCGGCGGCTACACCCGCGCGTACAAACTGTCCCCTCAACTGGCCGACCTTATGGGCGAAGACGAGATGCCTCGCCACGAGGTCGTCAAGCGAGTCTGGGCCCTCATCAAGGAGAAGAACCTCTACGACCCCAACAACAAACAGTTCGCGATATGCGACGACGCTCTCTACAAGGTCATTGGGACGAAACGGTTCCGTACCTTTGGTATGATGAAATATTTGAAAACGCATTTCCTTGACGAGTAAATGTGCTCATTTAATAATAAATAGTCCGTACAAAATGACTTTTTACGCACCATTTTAACTCTATAGGTCAACTGTCATATCAAAAGTAGGGTTCACCTTTAAAGTAAGGTCTAAAATCGTACTTTTGACGTGACAATTGACACATAAAATTAAAATGGCGTCAGAAGTCTCTTATACGCATTACTTGTAAGGCGTAAAATTAAGGTAGTATAAAATTGTATAGTGACCAAAACCTATTTCGGTTTCGACTCACCATTAATGATCCCCTCGATATTGAGAAATACATGGTATAGTTCTTGCATTTCACGAAGGCCACTGACTCGTGCTTGTGTTTAAGTCGTATCGGTATACGTAAGGTACACTAAATATGTGCGTTTGACAGCGCTTGCTCGCGACTGATTGGTCCGACATGCACGCACACTTACGCAATGACCATGTAAACGACGTTACCACAAGTAAAGTTCACTAGCCTTCGGGAATTGCAAGAACTGTAACCGGAACTGAACTTTGATTACATCGTTGAAATTAATGAGATTTTAAAAATATATGGGACAAACGTGATTTAATAAACTTTATTTCCTGCTAAGACCGAGTGCACTTTGGGTGCGTTTTCGTACGAATTTGACTCGTACGAACAATCCCAACCTTCCAAGTACAATGACCGCGCATACTGGGTGTAAGTATCGAGTTATCTGTCTGTTTCGCTCGCACTTACAGATCGTAGGTAAGTGCGAGCGAAACAGACAGATAACTCGACGACTCAGTTTAAAATGCGTCAACTATAGCAGCAATGAGCGCGCTTCCATAGTACTTGAAAAGTCTGAATTGTTCGTGCGTTTTATGTACGTGTTCGCATGAGTAGAATCCGTACGAAAACGCATCTGAAGTCCTGTCGACCTAAGGGCAAATTTTGATCAAGAAGAAATCAAAAATTGACAAATGGATCTAGTAAAAAGTTAGTTTAAAATACGTAAAATTACTAATTCAGAACGTAAGTTGATATTTCGGCCTAGTTTTAGCCGAAACCGATTCTCGGTTAGTCACTATATAATACTAATAATAAAAAATAGGTAACATAGATTTATTCAAAAAGAAATATTGCAAGCCAATTGGTATTAAGTATTTGTCTTTAAATGTAATATATTTGATGACTAAGTATAGACTAAGTTTACCTAAATTTTAATAAAAATATCAATACAATTTTTCTTAAATAAGTCACTTGAAAGTAAGTTATTAGCTAAGACATACATAGTTGGTATGTAAATATATAAAAGAAATCTTCCTAAATAATGATCTCTTTAATAAAATATACAAAAAAATATAAAAGCGGCATTTCTTTTTTAAAATAAAATTAAAAAACTGTTTGGGTAGCTTTTTTAAATTAGTTAGCATTCTTTAGAGGAAAAAACAGAATTTTGACAAACTTTATTTTTTTGCTATAGTTTTTGAAAGAATAATCCTAATTTTTAACATTTCCTATTTCAATAATACTTTTATTATTTAGGTTAAAAAAATAATGTTTGCTGATTTTGACATTTAGTTCTTATAATATAAGTGTACGAATGCGAAAAAATGATTTTTAGATTAGGTACGAATAAGTATCACCCTTTGATTTTTCTAAAAGTAACTTTAAATTAGGTTTTTAAATTAAGTACCTACATAATAAGACTTTATATATAAGATACAAAATACAAGTCTAAAACTCGGACTTCACGACTACAATTTCGTTAATAACCGAAAATATCATATTGTTTGATGTTTTGTCGATCTTAATATTATGTACCTTACCTTCATAAGCCCGAAAGAAACGGTAAACTAACTGCTCTAGGAAGTCTTTGGACAATTATTGTCGAGGTTTTTTATATAAAATAATATAAACTTTAGTTCTAAAAAAGTGTCCCGTGTATTTGTGTATATTAACTTCTATTTTTTTTACGTTTTCACGTATTTATGTTGTTACATATCACTCTATAAAATCTTTTAAGGGTGTTTTTTTACTTTTTTTTCACGCTATCTACACACTATTACTATCATTCTGTCCCCATTACCAAAGGTCAACTGGAAGAAAATACATCTAAGTCTAAGGTACTTTGTACATTCAGCTTTTAACGTGTAATAAAGAGTTAAAAACAAAAATAAAGAATTAACCATAGTTACACTTCGGTTTTTGATCACTGACGTCGCGTAGTCCGAGCTTTATTCATTTATGTATTTTAAATGGAGAAGCATTTCTTGTAATTATGTAATAAGGAGGCTTGTAAATCTAGTGAGCTAGATTATATGGTTGTATGCTAATCCCAGAGGGATATATAGTTTTAAGGTAAATGAAAAATAAGACTTGCAAATTAGAACTGTATTTTTATTTACGAAACACTACCTACTACCTATGTAAAAAATTAATAGTAATATAGAAGAATCCAATCCATCAGCCTGTTTGCGTCTGTGTTTTTTATTCTTTAATGTAATCCTCCTTGTGGTTGTGCAAATAAAAGTGTATTTATTATTATTATTACATGGCCTGCCCATTGCCACTCTTCAGCGCGCTAATCCTTTGAGCTATGTCGGTCGCTTTTGTTCTGCGAATTTCCTCGTTCCGGATTTTATCCCTGAGAGTGATACCCAACATAGCTCGCTCATAGCACGCTGAGCGACTATAGAAGAATAGTTAGTCAAAAACGAATCATTTTCGAGTTGACAAATGAAAAACAAAATAAGTTCAGAAAATTTTAATATTTTGTTAATCAACTTAATTTGTTTCATCGCAAGCGATAACGCTTCTTGCGGTTAACGATAGTAAAATAGAAAACAAAATGTACCAACTATAACCACTTGAAAGAACTAACACACTTGAATGGTTAGCTATAGTCCGCGACAGGTTGAGATGGCAATCGGGGTATGACGCGGGGCGTTCCCTCTCCGATTGCCATCTCGACCTGTCGGGTACTATACCTACATGGTATGAACATCCATTTTCTTCAGCTGTTTGTGATCAGCGGTAGGTACAGTACTGCCATCTAGGTAAAAAATGACTAAGCCTAGTAAAATGCGATAATAATAAAACATTTTGATAAAATTTTAAATTGAATGTTTTTTGTATATTTTAAGCTCTACCTACAATGCAAATATACCAAAACCTGATTGTTGTCCCGAAGCGGTTTCCAAAATTATGGTGAACCTAGTGCGTCATGTTACTATAGCAACCAACGTTATAACCATGACAACTGAGATTTATACCTATTCTATTTACGAAACTGCGATCATCCTATTGGCTGAATTTACTTTGCTCTTGCTGCAACTAGGTACTATTTTAGCCAATAATGGAAGCTCTGCAAAAGTGACATTTGTTGAAGATTGACTTATTGGTGACTAAAAGTTTCGTACAAGGATTAATTTTGATCGAAACATACCTATTTATAATAATTTAATTTATTTAGTCAAATATTTTATAACAGAAAATAAAATGGCTTGCAACGAAAACATAGTGAAAAACATGGCGAACGAAATATCCAGGAATTGCCAAAGCGAGAACGTAACAGTCGATCCAGATTTTGTTATTTATTTGATAGAGTTGCTTTTATTGAACCCGAAGTATGGTAAACTGTTTTCGAGGACTATTAGCAGGAATAACTTGGACTTTTTCGTTAAGGAGTGTGTTACCATGCTTAAAGGTGAGTGCACGTTTTTGTTTTACTTGCAACTTTTTTATCAATTAGAATTCCCAAAGAGTCACACTTTACTGTGAGTGTGACTCGATGGGGAAACAATTGATAGATTCCCAGCGAGTCACACTGTTACGCGAGTGGGTGTGACTCGTTGGGTACCCATCGAGTGTTCGGCCGTGGCCAGTTATAGTAGGTACGCGACAGATCGACATGGCAATCAGGGAGAGCAGCCAACGCTGAATTGTGTTTTATTGCGTCGTAACAAGAATCACTATTTATTGAAATGTCTTTGCGGAGCAACCCTTATGTACCTACCTGTATGGTACTATTTATTAATTAGTATTATCTAGTACAATTTAAGAGTATTCACCTTATAAGCAAAAGGTTAAGCAGTCAAATATACTTTTCACAGGCAGTGAAACATCAATAAATACTCTGAAACTGCAATACACGATGCAAACCAACTACGATAAACTACAAACCCTGATCGACAAACACCAGGAGTCCATAGAGCAATGTCTGCGTCCGCTGCTTAGTGAGATACTAGATGACGATCCCGAGCTTGACGACGAGCAAGCCTACAAAAAATTATTCAGGAAGATATCCATTTACATCATACTATCCAGTGGATTGGGCAACCCTGGTTCCATCGTGGTAAGGTTATATAAACACAAATTCTAGTGAACATCGATTTCATAACCCACTCGCTCTTCGAAATCCTTCCTTGAATGAGTAGAGAGAAAGACGTTGTCAAAAAGTACCAAGTGATCATAGCTTGTGTTAAGGTCTCACCACGAACAGAGTTCATAGAATAGAGCATTGTCTGGATCAAATTCTCACAGCGATACTTGATGACCATCCTGAGCTCGACGACGAGCAAGTCTACAATAAACTCTTCAGGAAGATATCCATTTACATCATACTATCCAATGGATTTCTAATAAGATTTACACCATCATTTGGTTAGGAGAGAGGTTAACCGGCCAGTAAGTGTTCTTATATTTTGACACCTCTGTCAAAATATATATTACTTACATATTAGGCTTTGATGCCAGGACCTGCCTTTTCAATGATGCAGGTGCCACCTCGTGCCCACAGTCCATCATTCCTGTAAACCCTCATTGGGATTCTCTCTAGTGAGTACTACGCTATCGGAGCATTCTTGGGAGATAGAACAGTAGGTACAGCAATGGTCTTATATTCCAGACTCTAAAAGAAGGGATGGCTGCATTAGAAAGTGTATTTTCGCTAGATGACCTCAAAGTATTCGTTTCTCTGCCGAGATCAGAGAAGATTCCTCAACTGATTGAACTGATGCATATCACCTCTGGAGTCAGGCTTTTTAACAGGGACTGCAAGAAAGGAGGCGAGGGCATACCTGATTGTAAGTAATTCTTTCTAACATGCTCCCGATATTAAATAAAAATTGTGACACACGATAAACTATTTCTTCAGGCGTAGCGCTGCTATATATATATTGCTATGTATATTGGAAAATGACGACATGTCCAAGCAATGGTTTATATTGAACTGGCATAACGTAATAGAAATTTACGTTGGTTGGAGTGTGTGTGTGTGTGTGTGTTTTACTCTTTCACGGAAAAACTACTGGATGGTTGGCTAAAATTTGGAATGGATATAACTTATACCCTGACTTAACATATAGGCTACTCTTTATCCCGGAAAATGAAAGAGTCCCCGTGGGATTAAAGAACCTATATTAACCACGAGGAAGTTGCAGGTATCATCTGGTTCTAAAATATTTTTGTAACTATCATAACATGAGATACGGGTGTTAAGTTCTATAGATCTCTGTCTTAGAATTTAAATATTCTCTTGGAATATCCAGTGCCATTCAACATAATCGACGCTGGAAAAGCATGCATGTCATCTCTCTCCCACTCGCTGATAGCCGCCATGCAAAGAGTGAATTCACTGACGTCTGCCGTCGCCGACACGATCACCATTCACGAAGAGACCGGGAACATCAATATTGATATACCTCCCAATTCGGATTTGACAGAGTAAGAGCGATCACGCACTCATCCGATACGAATCCGTGAAAATATGTACCATAAAATCTACGTCATAATATTATGTACCATAAAACTAGTTCTATGACAACTTCGGAACGTATTTTCACGGACTCGGATCGAGTAAGTGCGTTCTACACACTTCTAAAATACACAATTCTAAAAGAGCTTTACAGTTAAATGGGCCTGAAAACCTTGATATAGGTTTGATTTCATCCATTATCTATTATTGCCAGCGCTGAAAATAAAAATCTGTAGAATTAAAACACTCGAGTCGTACTAAGTATACAGTGCTGTTAGTATACGGGTTTTACATCTCGACGACGATGATAGATTTCTAGTATATAGGAATAAAGTAATGGTCAAATAAAACAATGCGTTGTTTTAAACTTTAATTTTTTTTTGGCAATCGCAAAAAAACATTGTTAAATACATTGTTAACCCATAGCTCCAAGCTAGGAGTGAAAACATTGTGTTCTAAAACCATATTTCCTTTCTCCAGAAAAAATTACTACCAAATATTCGAACTGTTAGCCTTTAACCGCCAATACGAAGTTTTCATACGCAAGCTTCTGTCCGACGTGGAAACGATGGAACAAAATGGCGCCCAAGACGTGGAGAGGGTTAAGAGTGTTCTAGAAGAATTGCACACCGCTGTCAAGTATAAGGCTGCTGTGCCTGTTGCTACTGTCTTTGTAAGTCATTTTCTTATTCACTTTTTCAAAAAATATAGCTGCATGAGGTGCCTACTTATTCAAGGTGGCACGGGAAAGAATGGAATGAGGTAAAAAAATAATAAGTCCGCCATCTTGGATTTGAAAATAATTGTCACTTTTTAATTAGCACGTCCCCTAAAACCTCGAAAGTAAAACCAGTACCTACCTTTAATAAAAAAACTTTATATCATCTTGATTTGGAAAATGGACGTTATTTTCTTAATCAACACCCCTAATACTTAGCTTCGGAAATATTATTACCTACATCTTTAACTGAAACATTATTTAAAATGTTATGTGATAATGTTGCCGAGCCTATTTTTTACCTACACATTAAGTATTATGAAGTGAAAAAATGTCAGCCAGTTTTGATTTGAAAATGGATGTGATTTTCGTAACTGGCACCCCGAAACACATTTATTATTATTCTTTGGTAGCCGCTCTTCACAAAACTCTGGCGCGTATGGCGATCGATGCAAAACGTAATGTTCCTACTGTCCACTGTGAACCGGCTTATGACCATACTAGCTAACATTCAAGACCACATGAAGATACCTTATACGCTTTTGGAAAATATGCTTCAAGGAAAAAGCGTGGTCAGCGATCAGGTAATAATCACTACTCATATTATAAATGGAAAAGTGTGTTTGTTTGTTGTTTGTGCTTTAATCACGTCGCAACGGAGCAACGGATCGAGGTGATTATGGGTTATTCCCGTTGAGTCACACCCCCGTGAGTAACAGTGGGACTCAACGGGGGGGAAATCCCAGTGTGATTCAAGAGGAATTTTATTTTCCTGTTGAGTCGCACCTGTGATTATTTGTACGAATATAGTAATAGAATATAGTAAAGAGCAGGAAAATGACATTGGCTAATTTTTATCCCGGAAAATCAAAGAGTTCCTACGTTCCCAGCATGACTCTGCCGGTAGGGTGTGGTAATTAGCCACAGCCGTAAGCGGGGCTATAGCATTTCACTAGACCAGAGCAGAGCCAATTTAAAAATTCAAAAAATTCGAATTGCCTTTGCCAAGAATTGAACCTTATAAGGGCACGACACTTACCACTGCGCTAGGGAGGTCGTCAAATAAAACATCATCTTATCTTACTAGGAAAGAATGAGTGAACCAGTCAGCATGAAAGAAAGACTATCCCTTGGTTCATTGAACTATCTATGCCGTGACAGTTTTGGAGAAATCACTGACAGACAAGTGAAGTTCCTGGGTTTTTGTGCCTTATGTCTCACACCCATATTCTAAGTCGTGACCTCATGATTTACTCGACTCGACTCAAGCTCAGTGAGGCGATTTTATATTCTTAATTGTAACTTTTCACCTCAACTCAAAGAGTTTCCTCACTCGAGGTGAGTGCGAGTCGAGGAAGCAACTGTCAAACGTAAGGTTGATCGCCATCTACCTTAAGGAAGTTTTTAAGTGATTTGTAATCAAACAACGCATATTTTACCTGATTTTTATAATGTCTTTCGAAGAATTCATAGAATATATGTACGATAATCCCTATAATTATTTATCGCGACGTTATTTACGTGATGCAGAAAATCCGATAGAGGTTTTTGATGAAAATGAGTTCAAAATTAGATTTCGCTTCACCAAAAATATTGTGGCGGAGTTTTTGTTACCGCTATTATTCCAAAATAGTGCAAACTGTAATAATCGTGGATTGCCAATTCCACCGATAATTCAAGTGCTAGTAGCTTTGCGATTTTACGCAACCGGAAATTTTCAAGTAAGTGGTTAATTACTTAAGATTGATTACCTAATAAGATGGAATTGATAGGACCTACCTACTTTAATTATTATTATTGATATTGTTTGCAGATCGTTTGTGGAGACTTGCACAAAATAAGCCAATCCGTGATATCAAAGATTGTGGCTAATATTTCTAAGGCTTTAGCTTTAAAAATAGGACGCTTCGTCAAGTTTCCCGATGCTCCTGAGCAAGCAAATGTGAAGATGCAGTTTCATCGCGTTGCCGGATTTCCTGGGGTTATAGGATGCATTGATTGTACACACATACCTATAAAAAATCCAAATCGGCAAAACGGTGAAGTTTTTCGCAACCGTAAGGGTTGGTTTTCGATAAATGTGCAAATAGTATGTGGCCCACAAATGGAAATATACGACATTGTAGCACGTTGGCCGGGGTCAGTTCATGACTCTAGAATATTTACAAACAGCAGATGTCACATGAGATTTGAAGAAAGGGAACTTGCAGGCTTACTGATTGGCGATAGTGGTTATGCCCAGTCGTCATACATGTACACGCCTGTTCATAATCCACAAACTCAACCTGAGTTTAGGTACAACAGAGCTCATATCAGCACTAGAAATATTATAGAGAGGTTTAATGGCGTATGGAAAAGAAGGTTCGCCTGTTTGAATAGAAAATTACAAAACAATTTACCAAATACATGTAATATCATAGTAGCATGTGCTGTGCTGCATAACATTAGTATTGAGACCAATCAAGAGATACCTGAACCCATGCCCAACCTTGATGTTGTTCCAGTCTTACACAGTAGTGATACAGCACGAGGTAGCGTTATTAGGGCTGCATTTATAGCAAGACATTTTAGTTAGTAGTAGGTACTATATGTATTATTATTTTCAACCTTACCTACTTGTTTTAATTAAAGTTTGTTCATAGTTTGTTAAATACTACTTACATGTAAATATTTTATATACATATTTTATTATAAGAACAAGAATTCCATTTAAAAAAATTTAAATTAAAATAAATAAGACAATACGCAAAAATAGGATTAGAAAAATAGCCTAAGGATATTTGAGGGAAATAGTTTTTAAACAAAGTTGTAATAAATAATGTTATGTTATAGAGTTAAGAAGTAGTGTAAGAAATTTAAAAAAAAGCTTTTATTATTAACTAGTGTATGCCCGCGACTTCGTCCGCGTGGACTACACAAATTTCAAGCTTGTAATTTACCCCCTTAGGGGTTGAATTTTCAAAAATCCTTTCTTAGCGGAGTAGGCTTACGTCATAACAGCTATCTGCATGCCAAATTTCAGCCTGTTACGTCCAGTAGTTTGAGCTGTGCGTTGATAGATCAGTCAGTCAGTCAGTCACCTTTCTTTTTATATATTTAGATAATAATATTCTATCTTATAAATACTACTCACGACTTAATAATGTATGATGTATAGTTATAAATAAAATAAAATAAAATAAAACAGAACTCTGAATTAGTTTTTCATGTTTTTATTTTTAAATAATAATAAAGCTAGTTCAGCCTCTTCTCTCCTAGCCCTATTGCAGTGAAGAAGTTCCTCTGCAGCTTCCCTCTCAGCTTTAGACCTAAAGAAATTCTCCTCCGCTGCCTTCACCATCCACTCCTTCTCTGCGATTCTGAACTTGTGAAGTTCTTCTTCTCTTTTTTGGGATCGTTCATAATTTTTTTGTCGGATGTTGAACTCCTCTTCAATTGCCTTAGTTCTAATATTTCTTGATCCTGAAAAAAGTAACAGTCATAATTATATTACAAGCCCTAAACAGTTCAGCAATATGTTTTTGATTTCTTGAAAATAGTCGCCGGCTCACGGGCCTCCTCTCCGAATGAGACGGGTTTAGGCCATAATCTGCCACTCTAGCTAAGTGCGGATTGGCTGACTTCACACACCTTCGAAAACATTATGGAGAACTCTCAGGTAAGCAAGTGATAATATTTTAATTGCTGTAAACGTACAACGGCCCGGGATCAAACCTCCGACCTCCCGAATAGGAGGCCGACGTCTTGACCACTTGGCTATCGTCGCGCTACGCGCTACTAGGTATACTATATTTTTTACAAGTACCTTGTGATGAAGCTGCAGTATAATCAGTCAAATGAGACTCAGGGAGCCGAGGCGGAGTGTTTACAATGTTATCTGTGAAAATAATGAAAAGCATGGTTAGTTAAGATTTTTCTGCAGTCTATTTTATATTTTTTATTATTATACTTGAAGGAAATTCTGAAATAAATTTTTAAGGCATATCAAATACTCCAGATTTTTTTATGATTTTTAAAATGTTAATTACGAGTACTTTACCTCTTTCTGCCACAGACTCATTTAAACTTTGTGTTCTGCTTTCAAAGGTAACAGGCAGATCTTGAGGTGTAGATGGGAAGATCAAATGGCCTATTTGCAGTTCTGTGAACCAAAAAAACCATATATTAAAAATCATACAAATTGCCGTCTTTTTATATATTTTTTTGTGACATTTACCTTCACTGCAGGGAATATTATCACTGTCAATAACATCTGTTAACTCCACATCTGTTTGCTCATCAAGAGCAGCTTCCAGTACCGGGTCTGAACTAGAGGTACTAGGTAAAGGATTAAAAGATCCACCACCTGTTCTCATCCTTTCCCTTTTCTCTTGGGCTAACACACTTTTGCGTCTGGTTTTCAAATTATCCCAACATTTTTTGAGTTGAGCTTCAGTTCTCTGAAAAAAAAATTGCCATCTTTAACGTATAAAACAGTGACGACTTGGATTTAAGAGGATTATATTATATTTCTTGAAAACCCTAGGATAGCACTAAGGAATAATTTGAGAAATTTCAATTGGATATTTAAATCTTGTTGGAATCCAATAAGAAATCGTGGGAATACGCTAGTCTATATCAAAATATAAGGTTACCTTAACTAAAAAAACTATAATATTAAAACTAACTACCTGATGTATCAAAGCACACCTCAAACCTCCTAAGAGAATTTGCGTAGAGAATTTACAACGTAAACCTTTGAAGGATTTTAAAATTTTACCCGAGCGAAGCTAGGATGGCCAGCTAGTAAAATATTGCGCTCAAGCGTTTCATAAAGTTTGCCAAATTTAAGAAAAGAATATATTCTGAAATACAGTAGGTACTTACTTTTGAATTTGTTTCCATGGCATTAAACTCCTGTGTTAGGCGAGCCCATGCAGTTTTTTTAATTGCTGCACTTCCCATAGTAGTTGCCATGGAGTTTAAATTATATTTTAAAACCAGCTCTTGCAGACAAATCTTTTCATTTTCATTGAAAAACTGTCTTCCAGTTCCAGCCATTTCAAAAAATAATACTTGGGTAACAGGACAACGCAACTCTAAACACAGTGAAGCACTACGTACGAAATATTTTTGGTCGCAAGCAATCGGCTTCTCAAGTATCACACATTTTTTAACAAACATTTCTTTTTGTTTCAAGTGGTTACCTATTAAAATTTTAGGTTTGTTTTTATGTTGGCTTGCATTTGTATTTTGAATTTTAAGCATCCTGGCACAAGTATGTGACCCTTGACATTGAAAGTTACCTCGCTACAGATAAAACTTTGTTTAAAAATAAGGTTAGCCAGCACAACAAATGAAAAATTCCTCTAAATAATGACGTAATTGTTGAGTTTTACCTCGACTCAGCCTCGACTCCACTCGACTCACACTCATTCGAGGAACCTCATTATTTCCTTACCCTTACAACTAAGAATACCAATTTCGAGGTTCGTTCGAGTCATTCCTTGAGGCTCCCTCGAGTGAGTTGGAGTCGAGGGGCTTTCGAGGTTGCGACTTAGAATATGGGTGTCAGTGTCGGAGCCTTGGTACCCAGTAATTTAAAAGTGGGGCTGATCAAATCTAGAGGTGGTAGATACGGTTTCTGCAATGTTAAAATGGCGGCTCGATTCAGTAAAGATCCTCAGAGGTAAGTTTTTTGAGTATAATAATTAGTATTCCATATCTCCAGAGAAAAAGGGACGCCTATGCATAAAACCTTTGAAAGGTTTTTAAAATGAGACAGTTTCCATTTTACTTTGACATTATACTGTTTCAGTGCTCGAAATCTATTAACGTTGTCGAGATGTGCAAACTATTGCTAAGCCTTTTGTACCTAAGCTTAGTACGAGTTTGCACTTCTCGATCACGTTGAAAGATGTCGAGAATCAAAATACTAACATTACGGTAAATAATTCTAAATTACTCTTGTTTCCTTTCAAAGATACGTGAACGAAGTCCTGAATTTTGCGAGGAACAACCCGCATGTCATCAATTTGTTGAACATTTTGGAAGATGTGAGCAACGTGAAGCATATCGACAATCTTGTTGTTAAAGTGATTCCCAAAAGTGAGTATAAACAGCATGCTAAAATATTCCAGTTGGACAGTGACGTTTTCGATTATATTTTTTACCTCATTTGAAATCGGAGAATTTTTCAGATTTTTATTTTATTTTCACGCAACGGCTAACTTATTAAAATTTTTCGGTTTGGCATATCCCAGTCAATTTTTAGTCACTGACTGATACACAATGCACTACAGTCTAAGAACCTATTGTCTAAAGTATTGGTTAGAATGCGCACCGGAAAGCACAGCGTTGCAAGACCCCCACTAGGTGGACTGACGATATCAAACGAATCACAGTGAGCCGCTGGATTCAGGCGGCGAAAGACCGTGGCGCGGCGTGGGGAAGTGCCTACAAGAGCACTATGTCTAGCAGTTGGCGTCTATCGATTTTTACATTACTAATTTTTTACTCTGCAGCTAAAATATGCCACAAGGACATACAAACTGAAGTCCACTCCATAGAGGGATATATAGAGAAGGACTACTCACCTAACCTGTGGGAGTGGAAGAGACGAGCATGCCAATGGGTTTGTATGACATTGATTTATTTCAGAATACCCTCAACTATTGCATTAATAATTTTCTCTCTCTGCATCATTTTCCTCATTTCTGAAGGTCGTGACCCCCTTTCATTAACCATTATAATGGTCCAGCTAAATGTTAAAAGTGGTCTATGAGGAAAAAAGCCTGGGAACATGTGATCTAATTCATTATACTTTCAGGCCACTATAGTGAATTGCCAAACACATTCTACTCAAACCAACTACAGCCATCTACGATCAGAGATACACACACAAACCGTCCATCCAAGAGACAAATCCTTCCAAACCAAGAAGGATTCTGGCGTGAATACCAATCCGCATGACGTTTTCCTGTGGGGTCTGAGAGGACAGATCGGTTATGGGCAACACCCTATGAAGTTACTGGGCATGTTTGCGGAGAAAAAGAAAGGTAATGGTGACGAATTTCTAAATGACAAGGTTGCATGGAAACTGTCGGCTTTGCAGTCAGCAGCCCACAAGGCACCTAGTTACATTGCTACATACATACACACACATACATACATACATACATACATACATACATAGTTATATTGCTATTATGTATGGCATAGGTAATGCATAGTACGCGACAGATCGAGATCGCAATCGGGGAGGGAACGCCCCGCACACCCCATGCGCTAACCCGGTGCGGGCCAGCGCGAGTGACGTGCGGGTGTGAGGAGCATCCCCCCGCCTCATACCCCGATTGCCATCTCAACCTGTCGCGTACTTACTACCACTCGCATTAACGATGAAACCTGGTGAGGAAACTTGCATGCTTGAGTTCTCTATAATGCTCTCAAAAGTGTGTGAAGTCTGGAAATCCGCACTTGGCCAGTGTGGTGGACTATGGCCAACAGCTTCTCATACTGAGAGGAGACCCGTGCTCTGTAGTGATTTTTTTGTAAAAGTGCATGTCCGCCATCTTGGATTTGAAAATAAATGTCATCCCGGAAAAATGCACATTCAGTCAACACTTGTTACACACTCAATATGTAGGTGTGACTCAACGGGAAAACAATTTCAAAAATTCCCATTGAGTCATAGAGTTACTTAACGGGCAACAATTAATCCAAAAAAATCCCGTTGAGTCAGTGTTACTCACGGGGGTGTGACTCAACGGGAATAACCCAATGATCATGATGATTATTGTGTTGTTTTTCTGCATAGAGCAAGATTTCACGGGATGCAGTTGGCCGTGCGTATCTCCACAGGATTTGAACACGAAAGACGTTGGAACTGACGATGCTTGGACGTAAAAATAATTATCATTAAATAGATAGCATAATAATTATTATTATAAGTCCCACAAATTGCTATTGCGCATGGAACCATGTCTCATTAACATCGAAATTACGTTATTTGACGTCAGCCGAAATAAAAATATACCATCAGCTCGAAACTTCAGTCTAGTGCTGACGTCACTAAAATGGCGGCCACGCGCACTAGCAAATTGCGGGACTTATAATATACGTGCTAATGTTCATCTTTAGTTAAAGTTCATTTAGCGATCTATGCCCTACTTTGTGCCGAGAGTACCTACCTAATGTCTTTTGAACATTTTTCAATAAATGATGTCAAAAAAATAGAAACCTGGGTTTTCAATTATCCATACTATTACTACCCTAATCCATTCTGCTTATACTAGGGTAATTGGTGCAGAGTCTGAGCGTAACTAGAGTATTTGCATCCCCCTCTTACCAACGTGTTAAAAAAAGGACAGACAAACCAAATTTAATTTAGAACTATCAAACCTTGTGATTTTAGCTGCCAGTCGCGAGCTTTTTATGTAATAGTGCACTAAAGTTTACAGTCCTTAAATCTAAAATTCATTTTCCGTCCTTTTTGAGCAGTATTAAAAGAAAAAGATGCAGATACCTACTCTAACTTTAGTTTACAGAAAGGCAACCGAATCGACGCCATTGTTTAAATTTGTAGCGTGCACTCAAATTTAGAGTCTAAATGTAAAATTCATGTTCCGTTTTTTTAGCAATATTAAAAAGAAAAAGATGCAGATACTCTAATTTTAGTTCAGAGAAAGACAACAGAATCGGCGCCTGTAAGTTTAGTAAATAATAAGAAAATTTTAACTAATCAATCTTTATTTTCAAAATAACATCTTATAGGTAAGTATGATAAATTAATTCGTTTTTGGCGGTTGAGAAGTGAAGAGAGACAAGAGCGAGAGAGACACTGACCGCTGATTTGATTACTTATCTACACGAGAATAAAATCTGTACCTATATATAAAAGGAAAAGCTGACTGACTGACTGATCTATCAACGCACAGCTCAAACTACTGGACGGATCGGACTGAAAGGAGTAACCAGGTCAAAAAATTCTGGGGCACACTCTCTGAAATAGTTATATCCCTCAAAGCTCCTTAAAATCCTCAGCCGTACCGTCTGCCGATTTGCGACGGCCTTAACCCCTCAACCGCCATTATATTTGAATAGGGTCCTAGAGATCTATAGAGCGCACTCTGACTTAGCTTAGATTTAAGACAGAGTTAAACCGAGACAGAGCTATATCTCTCACATAAATCTGTCTCGTTTTGACTCAATCTTAAGTCTGAGCAAAGTCAAAGTGCGCTCTATAGATCTCAGCTTTAGACTGTAGTAATAAAACGACGTGATTTTATGTATAGCGGTAGTTTATGGAGCTAGAATTTATTATTAAATGGAATAATAAAAAAAACATTATTTTTATAATAATAAAAAATCAACGTCACGCTGTACGGAAAGCGATTAATGACGTCACAAGGCGTAAACGACAAATATTATCCCGCAGATATTACTCTATTTTTATGTTTAAAATTGATAAAAATGCCGTCATTATTCCATACAGTGTGACGTTCATGTTAAAAATAAATAAAAATCATGTTTTTTTTAAAATCATTTTCTTTAATAATGAATTCTAGCCCCATAAAACTACCGCTATACAAAAAAATTTATTACTACAATCCAAGACCCTATTGTATTGACCGCAAGTTATTTTCGTAGCTTGGTCAGCATAGCTTTGGTTTCCCTCATGAATATGACCTCGTCCGCTTGCGCTTTGACCCTGGCCAGCTCATGACTGCGCGCTTGGACCTCAGCAACTTCATCCTGTAGCGCTTTTGGTAATAACCCGTCTGGTATGTTCAAGCCTAAATACTTTTTCTGAAAAGAAAAAAAAGGTTTTTATGATTTTGTGTCTCAAATAAAAATGTTCTCAAAGGTGTGTGAGGTCTGCCAATCCGCACTTGGCCAGCATGGTAATGTTCAAGCCCCTTCTCATTCTGAGAGGAGACAGACTATGGCCAAACCCCTTATCATTATGAGAGGAGACCCGTGCTCTGTAGTGAGTCTGCGATGGGTTGATCATGATGATGATGTGTCTCAAAAGGAAAAAGATCGCTTCGTCGATGACGTTTTGATTTCACCAAATTGACAGACACATATGAATGTGTCTGCCGTGTCTGTCAATTCGGTGAAATCAAAACGTTATAGGGTACTTCCTGTTGACCTAGAATCATGAAATTGGGCAGGGATCAATGTATTTTATTATAGCACAAGGGAAAAATCCATAAATTTCCTGCCGGCTATTGTAGTTACCTACTTGTAAAAGCTTATTTGTGTAAAGAATAAGTCCTACTTCTATTCTATTCTACTGTAATAACTTACCATCATCGCATCACAGCTTTCTTCATATGCTGCCAATTTCTGTTTCGACTGCCTAGTATACTCTTGTATGTTATCCGGATTTGGATTTTGACTCAACAGATTTTGTTTAGAATCTTCCAAAACCTTCCTAAAATGTGCTAAATGTCGATTCCCTCGATCGAATTCCGCTTGCAACTCGATGGCTTTTTGCTTGATTTTCAAAATTTCATATTCAAATTCTAGTTTTTGAGATATTTCCCTCGATTTGTGTAGAGATATCGATATTGGGTCTAATTCTTGAAGTTGTAAGTCGGTTTGAATTTTCGATAACTGTTCGAGTGGTGTTCGAGTTTCTTGTTGTATCTTCTCAAAACTAATGTTCAATTTTTGTAGGGTGTCTGATATTAGAGCATCTGAAATTTTTTAAATAGGTTCCTTTTGATTAATCCTAAGCGCCAATGTCTGCACCCGTACGTAGTCGAAATTCCACAGATACGTACGAAGCGATTTGTCTCCTCATTTCTAATTCGAACCGCTAAGATTTGGAACACCCTTCCAGCATCAGTTTTCCCCTCCAATTATAATATAGGTACCTTCAAGACAAGAGTGAATAGGCATCTTTCCAAGCAAGCGCGCTTCATCTTGGGCTGCATCATCACTTGCCACCCAGGTCTGATTGCAGCCAAGCGCTAGTCTATAATATTAAAAAAAAACTCATATTTTTAGCATCATCATGATCAACCCCTCACCGGCTCACTACAGACCACGGGTCTCTTCTCAGAGTGAGAAGGGTTTTGACCATATTATACCATGCTGGCCATGTGCGGATTGGTAGACTTCACACACCTTTGAAAACATTATGGATGGTCTCGACAGACCTCTCAGGCATGCAGGTTTCCTCACGATGTTTTCCTTCCATGAAGCAAGTGACATTTAATTACTTAAAACGCACATTACTTGGAAAAGGTAGAGGTGCGTGTCCGGGATCGAACCCCCGACCTCCGATTAGAGTGTGGACGTCGTAACCACTAGGCTATCACTGTTTTTAGCATAGTTTTAACCAAATGTAGATAAAGTCTCAAACTAAGGTACAACTGCTAACTCATTAACAATAAGACTGTTTAGGGTTCCGTACCGGAAGGGTGGCAACGGGACTATTATACTAAGACTCCACTGTCCGTCCGTTTGCCTGGGAATTTTTAAAGAATCATCAATCGTTAAAATGTTTTTACGAAATTCAGTACAGAGATACCTTGCATCTACTACTGGGCTACTAAAGGCTACTTTTTGTCCTTTAAGTTCCCACAGGATTTTAAAAACCTAAAGTCACACGGGCGAAGCCGCGGGCATCAGCTAGTCAGAAAATAAAACAATCAAAGCAAAATTCATACAATTTATTAACAAACTGGTGACAGAAGGGCTGGCTCATTTTTTGCGCAGCGGATCAGCCTGGCTGTCCAGCGCGGAAATGCAGCCAGTATTCTTGGCACCATTCCACGCGGTCATGATTTATATAGTAATTAGATAAGGCTAGCTTTAAGTTTTATTGTATTAAAAAAAAAAAAAAAAAAAAAAAAAAAAAAAAATTATTAACATTAAACAATAGTACTAACATTAAACAATAGACTATCTTAAAATTTACACTATTTTAAACTAAATTCGTAAAGGTCTAGGTTCAATCAATCTTCAAACTAGGAAACTGAACTAGATCCTCAATCCTTTTAGCAACACTCAACAAAACCTGTTCCGACAAAGCAGACCCCATCAACTGTAACGATAACGGTAAGTTGTTATTGGATAACCTGATGGGAATGGATATAGCAGGGATCCCCGCCATATTAGCAGGCTGTGTGCAATAGTCCTGCAACGCACATTGGTCTCTATTATGTCTAGACCTGAAATCTTGATATGACGGAGCATCTGTCAATGTAGTTGGTGTTAACAGTAAATCTACAGAATTTGGGCCATTAAAAATCTTAATAAAATCATCAGATATTAATCGACGTAACTTCAGCGCTTTAAGAAAGTATTTTTCATAATTCCGTGTCAATAAAAAGTAGTTGCCAGCGAAAATTCTTGATCGAACTACGTCGTTAAATCCTTCGCTACGTGTTGTAGCATATAATTCTTCGGTAGAATAGACCTCGGAAGTTCTAAGTCCAAATTCTAAGCCGTCGTATCTTGCCATGTTACTGGCTACTTCACATTGGTTCAAAATTGAATACACAGCTATAGAAACTGATGTATGAGGTAAACTAACCGTTTCAATTTGACATTGCTCATTTTCTAATAAATCAGCAATGTCTCTCCATAAGTCAACAACCTCTGCACTCATGCCTTCACAATGATACTCTTTGGGTATACCTATTTTAATTTTTGATAAATCAATATCTTTTACTTCTATGCTTTTAAAAGGCTTTTTTATTGTTGTAGAGTCTAATATATCAGGGCCGGCTATACAATTTAGTATTGCTGTTAAATCTCTAATATTTCGAGCTAGTATGCCAGGTACATCCATGGAATTTACCAAAGGTATTAGACCATGACGAGACACAAGTCCGTAAGTTGGTTTAAGGCCAATAACTCCACATAAAGCGGCAGGATTTCTTGTGGATCCACCTGTGTCCGAACCAATGGCTGCCACACAAGACCCTGTGCTCACAGCGACTGCGCTACCACCAGAGCTACCTCCGGATATCTTCCAATCCTCGTTATAACACCAAGGGTTGCGTGTTGGACCAAATATGGAATCAACAGTACCTGAACCCATTGCAAACTCATCCAAATTAGATTTCCCGACAAGACAAGCACCAGAATTGATGAGTCGTGAATAGACCGTCGCGTCGTAAGTCGGCACGAAGTTTCTCAACATTTTCGATGCACAGGTTGTGGGTATATTTTTAGTACAAAAATTATCTTTGACAGCGATCGTAACACCCTCTAAAGGCCTCATTTTCTTATCAATATAAGTCCGTTTTTCGCTCTCGATAGCATGGTTTTCGGATATTTCCTCTGGTAGAGTAATAAAAGCGTTCAATTCACTTTTTTGTTTCGCTCTCTGAATACACAAATCTACGAAACTTGTCGGAGTCAGTAACTTCTCTTGAAACGCTTTGTGTATTTCTTTAATTGTATACGACGTTAACTTGTTCATTTTATGTTAGAAATAGATTTTTTAATCAAAAATTAGGTTATTTTTGATGTTATAAATATTTGGCGACAAAATAAACTCGATAAAGAAATGTCAAAATGAAAGACAGTCGTAAACTTCTAAAGTCTAAAAACTTTAAAACCCTTACTTACCGAGAGCCTCATTTTCCAAGTTTTCTCTATCGGCAATAGTTTTGAGTAGCTTTGTATCATTTTCATTTTTATCAGCGTGGTTATCCATGTTTTTACTTATTTCCTAGAAATTACCTATTATTAAAATAAATTCAAGCGACGAGAAAACGTGCAAATAAATTCAAATTTTTGACATTCGGCATTTCGTTCAAAAAAGTGCTGTATTATTTTACTCTTTGTGCTCTAGAACAGTGTTTCCCATTTGCCGGGTCGTGACCCGGTACCGGACCGTCAAAATAAGATCCCGTGTCACAACATTAAGTAAGTAAATCTCCGTCTGATTATTCCGAATCTTTGGAACATATCCTTTTAGAGTTGCTGTTTGGTAACCGCAAAGTGCTTCTAGGTGTGTTCTACAGCCCTTCGCTTCGTATAGACTACTTTCAAGAATTTGAGACATTATTAGAGAACTTTCTACCCAATGCAGATCACTCCATCATCATGGGTGATTTTAACACATGTCTAATAAAGAACGATTCGCGAGCGCTTAGATTAAAAAATATAGTTAATAGTTCAAATTTATCGATACTTCAAACAAACCCAACTCACTATTTCCCAAATTGTGCACCCTCACAGCTCGACCTCATGATTGTCTCTGACCCAGTGCATGTTAGTGTGCATGGTCAGCTAACTGCTGACGCGTTTTCCTATCACGATCTAGTATATGTATCGTATAAGGTAAAGCCACCTAAGCTTAAACCGACTACAGTTATGCGGCGTTCTTTTAAAAAATTTAATAACGAAAAATTCTTGCGCGACTTGAATGGCATAGCTTGGGACATAATTTTCGAGGCGTCCACGATGGATGATAAACTTTCTATCTTCAATTCCCTTCTTATTGAACTTTTTGACATACATGCTCCTTTACGGCCAATTAAGTTGAAACATCTGCCCGCACCTTGGCTCACTGATGATATTAAGCTTGTCATGACGAAACGTAATTCTGCTAAATCAAAATACAAGCTCAAACCGTCAGAAACAAACCTACTCAAGTATAAGCGACTGCGGAACCGCTGTAATAAGATGTGCAGAGACGCTCAGCGCAACTATATTCACAGTTCAGTGAATGGGCAAAGTACCTTAAAGGTGTGGAGATTCTTGGAATCGTTGGGTGTTGGACAACAGCATAAGGGTGTTGCCCAGAATATTGACTTCAATGCGCTAAACTTCCACTTTTCGCATGTCCCTACGAATATACATAACAAATCTAAAACAATATCCTCCATTAACTCGCAGCCAAGACCAAATTTTACTATGTTTAGTTTTAGCCCAATCAGCCCTGATGAAATTAAAAAGCACATTTTTGCAGTAAAATCAGACGCCATAGGCTGTGACGGAGTTAGCCGTAAGATGATTATTTTAAGCTTGGACTGCATCCTACATATTCTATCCCATCTGTTCAATCACTCCCTTTCTTCTAATATCTTTCCCAGTGCCTGGCGTGTTGCTCAAGTTATCCCTATCCCCAAAATCACCAATCCAACTTTATTCTCTCACTATCGCCCTATTTCCATTCTCCCTTTCTTATCCAAAGTCCTTGAGCGCATTGTCCACTCCCAACTCTCATTGTTCCTAACTAAAAACAATATACTCAGTCCTCATCAATCTGGTTTTCGTAGAGGGCACAGCACTGTCACGGCACTAACGAAAGTTTGTGATGACATTCGCTTTGGTATCGATAATAAACAGGTGACGATTTTGGCACTGCTTGACTTTTCAAACGCATTTAACACAGTTGATTTCGAAATACTCTTGGCTACCCTCAAATCCATTAATATTTCTTCAGCTGCTGTTAGTTGGTTTCAGTCCTATCTATATGATCGTTCGCAGTGCATCCGTGCTAAAGATAAACTATCGTCTTACTGTCGTCTCAGTGCTGGTGTTCCACAGGGTGGTGTCCTATCTCCTTTACTTTTTTCCATTTTTATCAATACCGTCACCAATCTTCTTTCTTTACCATATCATCTCTATGCTGATGATTTCCAACTATACGTGTCCACTTCTGTGGAACAAATCGCTGAGGCCGTTGAGCGCTTAAACTCTGAACTGAATGTGGTCTGCGGTTGGAGTAAAGATCATGGATTGTTGGTAAATGCTAGTAAATCCCAGATCATTGTCATAGGTAACTCCAGGCAAATTTCCAAACTTGACTACCCTTCATTACCACCAGTGATCTTTGATGGTTCTGCGCTACCGTACAGTCATACTGTAAAAAATCTTGGGATTATCATGGATAGCAATCTATCATGGAAACCGCAAGTTTCAGCTGTTAGCAAAAAAGTCTTTGGTGCTTATGGATCCCTAAAAAGGTGGAAAAACTTACTACCCGTTAAGACCAAGATCTTGCTTGCCAATACCCTCCTTCTTCCAATCTTGGATTACGCCGATGCCTGCTACCTAGATTTAAATGAAGACCTACTAAATAAACTGGAGCGACTGCAAAACTTGTGCATTCGGTTCATTTTTGGTCTAAGGAAATACGACCATGTATCTGAATATCGTAAAAAACTGAACTGGCTCCCTATTAGGCATCGACGTAATCTGCATGTTCTTTCTATCCTATTTGCCACACTTTTCCATCCCTGGTCACCACCCTACCTTAAAGATCAGTTTAAATTTTTTAGCTCCTTCGAACGTGATCGCGGCCTGCGTTCCTGTTACGATTTCAAGCTTATAACGACCAAACATAATACGCATGGCTACGCGGAATCATTTACTGTAAAAGCAGCTTCGCTGTGGAATGCACTTCCGGTCGAAATAAGACGCTCCAAATCGCTGGCAATTTTTAAAAACCGTGTCAAGAAACACTATCTGTCACTGTAGATTTTCTGCCATAACTATATTATGTACAGTTAGCTATGTAGTATGTATTATTTATTTAATTATACTATATTGATTTTATATAGTATTTATATCCATGTATATTGTATATATTATATTATATTTTATAGTATGTACCTATTAGAGTGTATGTGTTTATATATACCTATATATATTTATATATATATTATATTTATAGCTACATTGCGACTCCCCGTCTTACAGTTCTATAAGTTCTTAAGTATGGGTTGCCTGGAAGAGATCACTTTAGTGATAAGGTCGCCCTTTGTTTTTTAAGTGTATCCTGTATTCTTACTCTCTGTAAATCTATTAACAATAAAGTTATTTTAAATTTAAATTAAATTAAACATTCCCGCATTGTTTTAAAAATATTACCGACTATCGATAATATTACTATTAATAAATGTGTATTATTTTACCTAATGGAACCAGCTTAGGTCTAAAAGTGTTAAGTGGGTCACGAAGATGCAATGTACAAATTACTGGGTCATGGCAGAACAATGTTTGGGAAAAACTGCTCTAGAAGATATTATGCAAAACTTTGCCGTTTATATTTCCGAACGAAGATTTTGAAACCAAATACAGATTATAAATAATAGACTTAGGCTAGGACTACATATGGATAAGATGACTCTGGTTCCGGTTCTACATAGTATTCTTTCTAGAGTTGCAAGTATACTTTTGGCTATATTTCAGCCACATGTCAAGAATAATACAAGAAATAATTTATTTAATTTTTAATAGAAATTATTGGAATGCAAGAATTACAATATTTTTCTTGAAAACTAAACCAGTGAATCGTAAAGCAACCGGAGTGTAACCGTACCTTACGTAGCCATGTGGTCCTAGCCTTACAAAAGTCTAAATTCATGTCAAAAATATTTTGATTCCTTTGATTCATTTGATTTTTGCGATTTCCGAAGTGCATTGATTTCAATCGATAAATATAATAATTTGATAGTTTAAATATTTTTTTAAAGTAAATCCACGAGCCCTATGCTCTTCATAACTTAAAATGACTCATTTGCAGTATATGCCGGGTGATCCACGCTTAGTCGATCAATTAGTTTACGAGTTAAAATCTAAAGGCATATTCGATCAGGTAAGTTTAATTCCTAACGAAAATGCGTAATATGAAAAGAAAACTACCTAAACTGTAATCTAAAAACAGCTGGTTACTTTGTAGATACAAAAATTCTGAAGCAGGTTTCAAGGTAATCAGTAATATGGCCTTCAGATAATTTTTTGGTAACCTATTGAATCCAGTCCTCCATTTTATTCTGATTCTAAAACTAGCTAGATAATTTTAGTATTTTATATTCGATTTAAACTAGCAAATTCACCAGCAATTAGAGTATTACTTAAGCATTCCTTTTGTATGAATGATAAGTTAAAATATTGTCACATTGATTTCACTATGAACTTAATTTTCCAAACTGTATTTTATTGAGGAGCTACCCGTGCACCCATTGGCTTCTCCCACCACAGTGGGTGGAAGTGGAATTCGTATTTCCCCATACACCCACTGGGTGGTTAGGGTTGGAATTGAATTTTGAAACATGTTGATACATTGTATCGATAAATAAGTGCAAAATTGTTAAAATTACATAGGTAGCGCTTTTTAAGAGTTGAGAGTAAGTAAATGGTAAAGTATTTTTTTTTCGCTCATTCAAGGTTAAATTATTATTATTTTATTTATTTGTTGTTTTGATTGACACCTACAGGTTATGTGTTTCTGGGTTTTTGTAAATTCCAAAATCTAAGCATAAAATTGTTCAATTTATGTCCATGAATTTTGTCCTTCATAAAAATGCAGGAAGCAAGGAAGGATATATGTAATGACATTCTGTATTTTATAATAATTGTTTTTTAGTAAAGTAATTTGTAAATTTAACTATTTCATAGTTATTTATGGATATGATGTACCAGTTACGGTAAAATGTATAAGGCTCATCAAACATTGTTTCAACCTATTGTACCTGCATTTTATTGAATAAATAATTCATTCATTCATTCATTCAACATATTTTTACATTTAATTCCTAAACACAGTGGGTGTATGGGGAAATATGAATTCCCCTTCCGTCCACTGGTGGGAGGAGCCAGTGGGTGCACGGGTAGCTTCTCATTTTATTGTACAACAAATCTAGTAGTGCTCTAGATTTAAATTTGTCAGTCTAGTTAAAGCATTAATGAAGTTAATAATTTTTCAATGAATAATACTTAATACAACTTAATATTCTACAATGATATTATACTAAATATATAAGGTACATATCACCAAATAACTTTTATTTGAATAGATTAAAATTTTGACTATCAATTAAAAATTTTGAGTCTCAACACTAACAGTAACAATTAGGGCACTCAGGGATTGAGTCCGAGAGAGAGTTCAAAGTTCAAAACGGCTGGTTCTGTAAACTATACATATAGAAAGACTTGCCCTGACTGAATGATTGACTGACTTATCAACCAACGCACAGCCTAATTGCTACATCCACATAAACTCAAGAGAGTTTCAGGAAAAATGTACAATTATTATTTAGTTGAAATAAAATAATTAAAAAAAGAAATGGCTGGAGTTGGAGATATTAAATATTGACAGTAAGTTCCTTTTAAGAAAAAGGGACTTAAAATATGTATGAAAGTCTTGCATTTTTCAAGTCATATCGATTATGAAAAATAAATAAATTTTGACTTTCACTAAAAATGAAGAAATACCTTCATGATATAATATTTTAGGAAAACAAAAAAATTTCAAAAATTCTGTTCAAGTGAAGATAAGGCAGTCACCTAGTGTCTGTCAGAAATTTCTTTCAATAGTAATTATCTATAATATAAAAATGAATCACTAAATGTGTTGCTCATCGCAAATCTCGAGAACAGCTGAACCGATTTCGCTAATACTTTTTTTATAATATTTCTTGAAGTTCGAGGATGGTTCTTACGGAGAGAAAATTTAATTCAACCTCCCCCTCAATTTTCTAAACTCCACCCGAGCGAAGCCGGGGCAGGTCAGCTAGTGCTATATAGAATTTGTAGTAAAGATTTATGTACATGCTGTTTCAAAGAGATGTGTTCTTAGATTGAGAAATTCAACACTGCTGTCACCACTCACCCTCTCTGGCTTCAGTCAAGTAGTACACTGATGACTTGCTGATGTTTCAGTTTCGGAAGGACTGCATAGCAGATGTGGACACACGGCCGGCGTACCAGAACCTGCGGCAGAGAGTGGAGAACTCTGTCACCACGTTCCTCTCGCGGCAGACCTGGCAACCAGATATGAACAAGAACCAGTTGAGAGAAAAGCTAAGAAAACATATACTAGAGTAAGTTTGTTCATAAAGGAACTACAAGGCCAGAAAAATTTCTGTCCTTTTTCCTTTCATATTCCTGTGAGAGTGAGAATTATATTATACTAGCTGATTTTAGCGTTTAAACTATCGTGAGTGATTTCCATTATATATAATATCTGTCCCGGCTTTACTACGTGGGTTCGAAACTAGTCGGGCTAATGTCAACTAAACACGTGAGTAAAGCCGCGACAGTTATTATTTATACTAGTTGATGTCCGCGACTTCGTCCGCGTGAAATTAGGTTTTAGAAAATCCTGTGGGAACTCTTTGATTTTCCGGAATAAAAAGTAGCCTATGTCACTCTCCAGGTCTTTAACTATACCCATGCAAAAAATCACGTCGAACGTTGCACCGTAGCGACGCGATTGAAGGACAAACCAACAAACAAACACACTTTCACATTTATAATAAGGGTACTGATGTTGTTCAATTCTATACAACAGACTTAGTTCAGTCTATCAATAGCGTAGCAAAATCTACAAAATTAGAAAGCTCATTCTCTCATTTATTTATCCCAATCATATTGTTAGTAAAATGTTTACCAAAAAAAAAAAAAAAAAAAAAACAAATAACAGAAACATTCACTAAAAAATGATTGACAGCAGGATAGAACCTAAGCTGGTCCGGACTTCAAAATCTACATATGACAGGTTTCTTTTCACTAACAATTTTTTGCAATTAGATAACAACCTATTTCTGTTGTACTTATGCAATTTGTAGTACTATTTTATGGTATTTCATAAATCAATTACTATTTTACAGTGGCAATTACTTGGAGCAGGGTGTGGAAAGGATAGTAGACCAAGTAGTCAATCCAAAAGTAGCAACAGTCTTTATACCTAAAGTAGAAGACTTAGTATACACAGTGCTAGGTATCACAAGAAAGAAGTCGCCTCCTGCTGAAACTTCAAATGAAAAAGCTGATCTACTTCCCAATGATTTAGAGGCTGTTAGCCCTGGGTCGGTTAAGAGTAATGACGAGAAAAATGAAAAAATGGATGTGGATAGTATACAAGATAATAGAATGGAAATAGACGAGGAAAAATCGAGAATAGACACAAAAGAAAATAGTATTGTATTTGAGATAGATAAAGAAAACACAGGAGATATCCAACTTCCAAATAACGATCAAAACGATGACATGGACAAAAGTAATATACCACTTCCATTAGAAGAAATAAAACCAGAAAATATTCCATCACCTGACACTAGTCCTCCAAAAGTAGAGCTCGAAAAAATTGAACTACCAAAAGAACTAATAATATCTACAGATATTCCACTACCCAATGATATCTGTAAGGAAGAAAAAGATCAGTATTTCAAACCTGTGAACAGTGAAGATGATGATTCGAGTTCTGGTTCTTCTCTAAGAAGAAACATGTCTCCTCTAACACCAATCAGAAATTTCAATAATGAAAACTCTTGTGATGCTCAGCAGGCTTTCGAAAATGATTCAACAGATAAAAGTGAAGACAAGAAAGAACCTAGTTCGTTTAGATTCAAGCTGGATGCAAAGTCATCAGAAAATAGCTCGGACGCAATTAAACCTGAAAAGAAGGAGACAGAAATTAATTTGTCCTATCAGTTTAACACTCAAGTGAATATAAATAATTTCAATACACCTCTATATGAAGATAGTTCGAATAGCAACAACTTGCAAATTGATTATGAAAGCGATGCTAATAGCAAAGCTATTATCGACATTAAACTTCCTGATAATGATTTGAATTCAGAAGATTCTAAAAAAGAGAAGAAGATAGTAGAAAAGAAAAGCAATCATAAAAGTTCGCATCGTTCTAGAGATTCACATAAACAATCAAGTAGTAAGGATAAAAAAACTGATACTAAACATTCGAACTCAAGAGATAGTAGTAGACATGATAAAAGTAAATCTTCTAAAGACAGCAAAACTAAATCGAGTGAAAAAGATAAATCTAAAGATAAAAACGAAAAAAAAGATAGCAGTAGAGAATCGTCGCGACATAGAAGTTCACACAAATCAAGTCACAAAGACTCTAAATCACATAGAAGTTCTAGTTCGAGTGGACGACAGTCTAGCAAACATTCTGATGAAAAAAAATCGTCACACTCATCATCAAATCATAAAGATAAAACTTCAGATAAAAGCTCCTCAGATAAGTCGAAAGACTCTAAATCAAGCTCTCATAAATCAGATAAAGATAGAAAGAGTAGTAGCAGTAGCAGAAGTGATAAAACCAGTAGCAAAAGTAAAAATGACAAAGAAAAAGATAAAAAAAGCAAAAAAGAGACTGATGATCATTACAGCTTATCAGGAAGAGGCAACCCAAATAGACGATCAACAGATCGAGATTCAAATGACGGCAGTACTTCCTCTAAAGGATCTCATCACCCTTCAAGCTCAAAATCTTCTAACAGCAAAAAGGATAGTAAAAGCAGCTCGAAATCTGAAAGTACTTCCACTAGTGATTCTCCAAGCCCAAGTGATAAGGAAAACATAGTACGTGAACACAGTAGCAAAACTAAGGAGACCCTTCAACACAAACCAATAGTTAGGATAGAGAGACATTTGGAAATCGCTGTAGCATCCCCTCCGAGATTACCTTTTGTACCAGATGTGACTATAAGAAAGCCGAAATTTGCCGCGAATTTAGAAGAAGCCAAAAGGCTAATGAAAATGAGAAAATTTTTAGATGAAGAACAAAAAAGAATGAATCAAGAAGCTGCTTTGCTTTTAGAATTCCAAGCAAACGTAAGACCTAGTATGAGCCAAGTATACTCAAATATTCCTGGACCTGAACTTGAGTTTGCATGTATTTCAAATGTAAGACCTTTACAAGAAATGCTTGTACCAAGTAATGATAATATGAATCATATTGTCTTACCTGAAGGACACGATGTCTTAAATCAAGAGGATAATGACATTAATGTCCTGAATCAAGAACATGATGATGTTAATGAGGTCTTACCTAGGGATAATAATATTAATAATGATGTGACACGAGAACATGATCATAGTGCAATAACCGAAGAAAATATTGACAAAGCTCACTATACTAATAATGAATTATTAACTGTATTAAACGATGCAAAAAATGATGAAGTTAATAATAGTGTAGATTTTGAAGTGCTGATTGATAGTGTAAATCCAAATAAAACGGTTACAAATACAGTTACAGATAAAAATATTCAAGGCTTAGCTGAAATTCCAGAACAGAACCAAGAAATCGATAATACCAATGTTCATGTTCAAATATTAATCAATGAAAACCAAAATGAAAATAATAATGCTCAAAGTGTTGAAAATGCACCTAATTTTGCAGTTGAAGAAACTAAACTTGATAATGTCGATAAAGAAGAAATAAATGAACCTACAGACATTATTAAACAAACAGAAACCTCCGAAATTTCTATAGAAAATAATGAAATTAGTGAAGAAATTGAAAATCCACCAAAACAAGAGACCAAAAAAAAATCTGATTTATTTGAAATTACTATTATTACAGAAGAATTGTCTGAAAGCGAGGAAGCTCCTAATGATGACACAGATACACCCAAAATTGACAATAATATAGTAGATGAAGTAAAAACTCAAAAACAAAATATAGATATAACAAGCGAATTACCTCAAAATGAAGTAAATATAGATGACTCGAAAATTAACGATGAAAATAAACTACACTATTTCGGTGAACACGAAAAGTATAACGCTGAATTAGAGAGAGCGAAATTCAATAGCTTTTTCAAAGAATACAACACAAAAATCGGACTAAACAATAAACTTTATTTGATAAACTGTGATTCTTATGAAGAAAATATAGTTCGAGAATGTTCGAAAGAATTCGGCGATTACGAAATCGTGAGTTACCAGAAAAACGGACATTTGACGCTACCTATAAACAAAAATGTTATTAAAAACGTTAATATATCCACTGAAATTTCACTACCAATGGACGCAGATTATGAGAATACTTACGAAAGTGAAAATATAACGCATAACGTATTTAGCCCTGGAAAGTCTGAATGTTCTTTCGAACTCTCAAGTGATTACGACACAAAATTACAAGAAATGGTAAATAAGACATCCAGGCAAGAAATAATGGAAATAATACTTGGGAATGTAATAGATTCTTCCCCAAGTAAAATGCCTAAGATAGACTATTTAACAGACTCAAACATTGACGGTGAATACGAAAGTGGCTTGAAGAGAAAAAATAATGAAATTAGCGAGGAAACAACCACTAGTGTAAATAATAACAGGCCTGTTTTGACTCCCAATAAAATTAGGAAGTTGAGTACTGATCAAATCACGTCTACTACGCAAGGTGAGTTCCTTCAAATCTATACTTATGATAAACAGGATGATTTTTGTACATCTAATATTATTATTGCCTGACTGCGGCTAAGACCAAAAAGGATTATGTGTTTGACCTGTATGTATGTATGTCCGTTTCTATGTCCACTCGTAACTACTCAACGGCTCAACCGATTTTGATAAATGATACGTCATTAGATTCGTCTTGATGACGCGCTGAGAACATAAAATTTTTAAAAATCTAAATGGTTGATTTTTATGTTCGGGCTGAAAAAGACGCAGTGGGGGGTTTTCAATATTTTTTTTGAAAATTTTAATTGGAGGAAGCTGGTATTTTTTATTCTGTTACAAGTTAGCCCTTGACTGCGAATAAGTCTGAGTGGTAGTAAGTAATGGTACAGTCTAATATGGAAGCGGGCTAACTTGGGGGCAGGCTATGGCTAATATTCCCCTTTCCCTTTCAACTAAGCGTAAAGCTTGTGCTAGGAGAATGTACGACAATAGAGCAATGGGTGGGGTTTGAACTGGCAACCTTTCGAAATTCAGTCCGCTCCTTTAACCGTTGAGCTATTGAGGCTTATAGGTATTATCAATATAAATAAAGCCTTATAATGGCACCGATTCTAAGCACAACCTAATTTTAGAGTATTCGCACCCTCTTCTTACTAATGTAATATGAAAAGGACAGAAGCAGTTTGACATTTCTAAATTAAATTTTTAGTTGGTAAAACCCGTGTTTTAGCACGCACTCGCGAACCTACTGTTTAAATTTGTATTGTGCACTAAAATTTAGAGTCTTTAAATGTGAAAGTCATGTTCCGTTCCTTTTTTAGCATTAGTAAAAAGAAAAGGATGCAGATACTCTAAATTTAGTTTAGAGAGAGACTAGAGAATCGGGGCCAGTGTTTACCTTAATTTTTTTTGAGCACACATCGCACTGTAATTACAGAATGGAATTTTATATACTACTACACACATAGGTCTGATCTTTTGAGATGATAGTTACCACTTTTAATGTTTTTTTTTTTTTAGAAAACGAAGAAATATCTAACAATAAAATCCAAAACATCACTCGATCCAAGTTTATAGGCAGAGCCAGAAGAGTTGGTCTGCCGCGACCAAAGCGAACAAGTAAGTTGTTATGTTACAGTTTTTTACTGCAATCTCACCTGGTGGTGACGATGCAGTCTGAGATGGAAGCAGGCTAACCTGGAAGGGTTATGGCATTTTTTAATAAACCCATGCCCCTTTGGTTTCTCCACGGCATCGTACCCAAACGCTAAATCATTTGGCGGCACGGATTTGCCGGTAGGGTGGTAACTAGCCACGGCCGAAGCCTCCCACCAGCCCAGACCAGAAATTTAGAAATTATAAAATTCAAATCCTGCCAGGAAACGAACCCGGGACCTCCCACTAATAAGACCACAGCGCTTACCACTCCTTATTCATGACTTATAGTTGACACTCCTTATTCATGACCATCATCATCGGCCCACTATTTGGCTAAGTGTGAAGATTTAAGTTTTGTGTTTAATTTGTGAACCATCTTTTTTGTCCTCAGTTCTCCCCAACAGTCCGTCAAGCGACAAGTCAGTAGAAAACTACGAACAAAACACCCCAGCCACCCCCGCCACTCCCAATGGAAAACTCAAACGCAGCAAAGTGCAGAGATATGACACTTCTGACCTCTACAAACCCAAACTACACTATCTGTCCAGAAGGAACCAGGTTACTTGAGCGTTTCTGATTCCTATACTTTTTTAAATATTTAAATTGATTGTTGTCGTCACTAGTTAATTAAAGAAATCATTTCTCAAGTGTAAACTTTTTGTGTAAAGGAAAGGAAGTTGTAGCGTGAGTTAATAGTGAACAGCGCCATCTATGCTAACATAGATGATTTTGAAAACTATGAACACAGACTCACTATGCTCATTATAAATTCTAGAGCAGCGAAGTGCAGAGATATGACACTTCCGACCTCTATAAACCCAAACTACACTATCTGTCCAGAAGGAACCAAGTTACTTGAGCGTTTCTGATTCTTATACTTTTTTTAATATTTAAATTGTCGACTAGTTAATAAAAAAACTCATTTCTCCGGTGTACATTTTTACACACATTAAATTGTGTAAAGGAAAGGAAGAGAACGTTGTAGCGTGAGTTAATAGTGACCAGCGCCATCTATGTTAACAAAGATGATGTTGAAAACTATGAACTGAGCACCTCAGAGACTACCACTATACTCAAGCGTAGTTCAATGGAATGCACCTCTGTCCTCCATACACCTATACTCTATCCACTGAAAGAAGTTAAGCTCTCTCTGTTACGTAATGCCATACAAATGATAGAGATAAAAAACTCACTGGGCGTTAACCATTTTTAGTCGCCAACCAATTTAATTCGAAAATGTTCATTCCAAAACCCACTTTCATTTGTGATTGGTTGGTGATAAAGTATTGAGTATACCTGTTTAGAAGAAACCATATTACTTGAGCGTTTCCAATTTCCCATACCTATAAATTGATGAAAGTCATCACATCTTCAAGGGTTGAAATACTCCTTTGCATACACATCAGATCATAGTAAAAGAAACGTTACAGTGCGAGTTATTATGGTATAGCGCCATCTATGTTAACTAATGTGAACTACTCGTATTAACAAACTGCACTTTTTGTCCAGGAAAAACTATGTTGCTTGAATGAACATTTAGAATATAATAAAAATATAGTTACTTAATGTTTATTGAGGTTGTCGTCCACTATGTATAAACTAAAAAAAATGTATTTGTTTACTGTTAGTGTTAAAATTGTTTGCTATGCTCACACATATTATTTTAACGTTCGATTTTTACCTTTGCATGTGTCTATTTTTTGGAATTATCCAAAAGCATTGCGCTCGCTACGCTTGCGTTCTATTAAGACTTGAAACAAAACGGCTGGGCGGTATGTAGATTTCCAGGATTATTTTTACGAATTACTTTTAAATAATTCCAATTATGACAAAAATTATTAATTTTTCAGTTGTTTACTAAACAGAGATTAAAACATGTGTTTAGTAGTCTAGTGTTTACTTAGGAAAGTTATAGTTTTAATTTTTTCTCTCTATGTTAGGTGTAGTGGACGTAAATCTTTATGTTAAAAATATAAAAATTAATATTGTTTTTTAAAATATGTATAGAATTTATAAAAAGCGAGTTATAATGGATAATACACACACCAGGCATTGGTTTAAACGTGTTTTAAATTAAAGAAAGTTTAAATATGGTTTTAATACTGTTTTAAACATAAATGGTTTTTAAACTGTTTTTTTCCAACCCTGCACCAAATTCGACCAAGCAAATATAGTGCGTACATTTTGAGATCTCACTCGCCATTTTAGCACTATCAACAGTCATGTGACAAGTACGGTTCACCGTTGAATTTACATAGACTTAAGAAACAAGTGAATCAAAGACAAAAATCGTACTTTGACATGACAAATAATAATTAAAGCTAAAATGGCGAGCGAGAACTCATTTTGTACGCATTATACACGCAACTTTAAAATTGGCATTCTTGGCAAACAGCACATAATTTTTTATTATTATTATATGTTTTTCTATATTAGCGGCTCATAGCTCATAGCAGATCTTAGAGATTAAAAGAGACTGGAAAACATAAGTTATACTATAATGTAGATCATGAAGTGTAGATATATTTAAAATTTAAATACTATAGTTGCCGCGCTTTACCTTTATAAATTAGTAAAGTAAATATCCAATTTTATTGATGAAAAAAAACCATCAACTTCTGTGTGTATTATCTATTAGACAAATTATTTAATTGTAATAATAATTTAATCTAATTTTAATGGTAATAAATATTGATAATGAATCGAAGTTTGTGAAATAAGTATTTTAATTTAATAATATAGGATATACAGGGTGTAACCAAAACGCTGGCAAAAACGAAGACTAGTGATAGTACTTACTGATGATTACTGATATTATGATACCACAAAAACAAAATGCGAAAAAAATATATAAAAAAATCCTATAATTTTGTAAAAGTTTACGATAAGTTTATTGCAAATAAAACATCTGACTGACGCTAGAGGTCAACGAACGTTGCGTAAGTAGGCCACCCGGAGTCAATGCCGCGTCGTAGGCGGAGCATTGACCCGAGTTTAACTACACTAAAACTACAAAATGAGGCAAATGGTTATTGGACTGTGTTTAGGTAGTATAAAACTAACGGTGAGTTTTTGCTAGCGTTCTGGTTACACCCTGTATAGCGCATAGCTGAGTAGGCTCCTGCGGTAGTGGAGCGGTGCGGGAGGGGGACAGCTGTCACAAGTTGACGCATCACATCACAGCTCTCGTCACCAGTGGCGTAGCTACCTAGGGGCTAGGCGGGGCAGTGCCCCGGGGCCCCTTAAGCTCAGGGGGCCCTCGAATCCTTGCCAGAAAATCTCGATCGAAGTAAAGTTTTGAAAATTTCTCCCATTTCCAAATAAATATGATAATTCGAAAGTTCAAGAGGCATCTTTTTAACTGACTTTCAAAAAAGGATAATTGACAATTTCGGCTTCCTAGAGCGTCGTCTCTGTCACTGATATAATCTCAGACTAAGAATCAAGAATCAGACGCGTATACCCGAAAGGGACAAAACAACAAAAGAAATAATACTTACGTATGAAAGGTTATGTTTCATAATTTGCGTTCGCAACAACTTTTACACAGCAATGCAACATAAATGGCTTCTACACACCTTCAATACTAAATTTAAAACAGAAAACTAAAGATAAACTCGTAATATTCGCAATAAATTACTATCACATACGTTTGTTGGGCACAACCTAAGACGTGCCCAACAAAAAAAGCTAAACTATGACAAAGACAAAAATCTGTGTTAATATCTCTATCACTCTTCAGAGCTTTTCTATACACCTAGCTTGCTCTAACAAGGTATTATTATTTTAATGCCAAATCTACTTGATTCTTAATCTGAGCATATAATGCATTCATTTTGACAACACACTCGCCATATTTGCTCTATGTGTCATCTGTCACGTCAAAAGTACAGTAGCCGGCAGGAAATATTGTGCATCGACCTTTAGAAAGAGCTATCGGTTTCGTTGAGACCGATTTGTTGTTAATTTTTTATAAGATGCCCGCGACTTCGTCCGCGTGGATTTAGGTTTTTAAAAATCCCGCGGGCACTCTTTGATGTTCCGGGATAGAAAGTAGCCTATGTCACTCTCCAGGTCTTTAACGGTACCCATGCAAAAAAACATGTCAATCCGTTGCACCGTTGCGACGCGAAGGAAAAACCAACAAACAAGCACACTTTTGTATTTATAATATGGGTAGTGATTTTTTCGCATGGTCTGTAATAATGTAGTTTCTAGGATAGTTAAAAAGTAACTATTATTGTAAAACGAAGCTATTCTTATGAAAATAATTGCATGCATATGCCACTGCCATTTAACAGACGAAATTAATAATCTATCTATCTGTAAAAAAATATTATCTATCTGTCACTCATAAACATTTAGGTATCTGTCAAAATTTCAACCATTATTGTAAATATTAAACTTTAAAAAAAAATACCGATATCTTTTGCCCACGACTTCATCCGTGGTATATTGTATGCAATTTATAGCCTATGTTATTTCTGGCTAAGCTTTCTAATGGTGAAAGCATTATTAAAATCGGTTCAGTATTTTCAGAATGTATCGATTACAAGCGTACAAAATTTTCTTCGTTATAGTATTAGTATATATTACAGATAGTTTGATTATGAATTTCGGCCATTTAATAGTTAAGTAATTCTAAAGCTGCATGTCCTCTGAAGGAGTGGAGAGTAGTAGACCTGTTTAGCAGACCAATCAGATGTAAGTATAGTACGCGACATGTCGAGATGGCATTCGGGGTGGGGACGCCCCGTACTCCCGCACATCCCCTGCGCTCTGGTGACGTGCGAGTGTGCGGGGCGCCCCCCCCCCCCCAAATACCCCGCTTGCCTTTGTACTATAAAGATATCGGAATAGTTTTATCACGTCATCAAGGGCACTATCTTATTAGGACACCAGTGGCGGCGCAACCAGTCGCGCTACCAATATAATATACTGCTCTATGGACGGTAGCTTGCCAGGTATCCGCTTGGTAGCGCAACCAAATTTATGGCGGCGACCGAGATTACCCGCTGGTGGCGCAACAACTAATATTGTAGTCTTTGGTAGGAAAGTAGTATAATAATACCAACTAGCTAATGTTCGCGTGATTTCACTTTTCAAAAATTAAAGAATAAGAATATAATTGCCAATTAGTTACAGTTGTACTTAAATTTCTAACCAAAGTAGGCCGTATCTTGGGAGTCAGTAATTCTGTTGGAACTCTTTGATTTTCCGGGACTTCAACTATAGGTATCCATTTTAAAAATCAGGGCAATCCGTTGGCCCTTTGCCGTATGATTAAACAACAAATAATATGAGTATCGATTTTCTTTGGTTGGTACTTAGTAATGTCATAGTCCTTCGACGTCCATTTTGAAACTGGCGATCCTGGTGTTTCTTGTTTGGTAGCTCAAGACACCACGATAGCGTGACCGGTGGCGCCGCCATGGTCACCTAAGATAGTGTCCTTAATGACTAATCGAAGTGCCTCCACTCGCCTCGATACTCTAATTCTTTATAATAGATAGGTTTTTTTGAATCTAAGTAAACTTTTATCAATAAACAACTGAAACTACCACCTGGTTCTAAATGCTTTTTCTACCGAGCAGAACCAGCAAGAAATTCGACGGTTGCTCTTTGTATCTATGCAGGCCGTGTGCGTTTCGAGAAGTTCTATAGACCAATGATGTTATTATTAGATTTCAATAATCTGCCACCCGATTGTGTAAGAATAACCATTTCATCGCAATCATCAAGAAATTCAGCCCTTTGATTGGTTGATTCGCTGTTTACATTTTTTCACAGCCAATCAAAGGGCAGAATTTCTTGACGATTGCGATAGCGATGAAATGATTATTCTTACACAATTAAGGGGCTGATTGGTCTAAAACAAAGATTTCCACTCCGCTGCGCTTTAGTGGAAACGCACCTTTACAGTTGGAAACTCAGTAAATAAAAGTTGTGTATCCTGAATCACTTGTACAAATATAATATTGTATGCTTAAATAATAAGTAAATGATAATAATATAATAATTATTGTTATAGTAAATAGTTATTTAACAAATAATATTTACGGCTTTATAATGTCCTTGGTCAAAATACGTAGGTATATTATGTATATTAGGTACCTATTAATTAAAAATAAAGAATTACTTAAATTATATTTTTTGTCATTATTTTAATCTAATTATACCTACTAAACATCAGCGCAGCAGAATCCTGAATATCTTCGAAGCAAAGAATTTGCAAGTACTACTACGTAGTTCGTAGTCGTAAGACACAAATTTAGCACATAACCACACACATTTACCTCTTGATACAACACTAATTTCATGGACCAATTTTTTTTTCAAAGAAGAGTACCTACTGGAAAACGTTAGGAAACCTTACGTGTTCCTTCATCGTCAAAGCAAGTGCTATTTATCTATAATAATAATAATAATAATAAATCTTTATTTAAAGCAACTAGGAACTAACAATGTGGAAAGGGGACAGGTAACTCATTCGGCTGAGATGAGTCTCGAGCCGTCCACCATCAGAACCCTCTCTGAAGCCGAGTCATACCGGTATCTGGGCATGTCACAGTCGCTAAGGGTAAAAGAGACGGACGTGAAACAGTCTGTTTGCGAAGCCTTTTTTGGCCGTCTGACAAAAATCTGTAAAAGTTATTTGTCAGGCGCCAATAAAGTCCGAGCTTATAACGGCTGGGTCATGCCCGTTCTCATGTACACCTTTGGCGTGCTCAGATGGACTCAGACCGAACTTGACGCCCTGGACAGAAAAGTCCGCACAACTATGACTCTTTATCGCATGCACCACCCAAAATCGTCTGTGATGAGGTTGTATATCCCCCGGAAGTGTGGTGGTCGAGGCGTATTGAGCGTCAAGACCATGCATAACCGGGAGATAGCCAACCTCAGAACCTACTTTGCGACGATGAGGGGGTCCCCCATGCATAGAGAGGTCATAGAATGTGATAAAGGACTCACCCCACTATCCTTAGCCCAAACCGAGTGGCAGAAACCGGTGGTACTTAGCACCTCTGACCGGGAGGCCGTATGGAGGGAGAAGGAGCTGCACGGACGCTTTTTTAAAGCTCTTAATGAGCCACACGTAGATAAAAAACCGTCCGTGCAGTGGCTGCGCTTTGGTGACCTCTTCGGGGAAACCGAGGGTTTTGTAAAGTACATTCTGAAGGATGGCACTCACGACATCTGTCGGGCTTGTCGCCATCCCGGCGAGTCACTCAGACATGTGTTTTCGGGATGCTCAGCGCTTGCCAACACTGATTATCTGCACAGACACAACCAAGCAGCCAAAATCCTTCACCAAGAGCTTGCTCTGAAGTACGGTCTCCTGGATGAGAGGCTGCCGTATTACAAGTACACACCGGTGCCGATACTCGAGCGCGACGGAGTCCGGCTCTATTGGGACCGGTCCATCATCACGGACAGGACTATTCTAGCGAATAAGCCTGACATCGTGGTGGTGGACCGGGCACAGTCGAGGGTGTTTTTGGTGGACATCACCATTCCGTATGACGAGAACCTCGTGAGAGCTGAGACGGAGAAAAAGCGCAAGTATCTCGATCTGGCTCACGAGGTTTCCGACATGTGGCATGTGGAGTCCACTGAAATCATCCCAATCGTCATATCTGCGAATGGGTTGATCCCAGTCAGCCTCGCTCACCATCTGAGGCGACTGGGGTTCCGTGGCAGTTCGCTCGCAGCCAGGATGCAAAAAGCGGTCTTGCTGGACTCGGCTAGGATAGTCCGCCGATTTCTTCACCTGTCGCCCTGACCCCCGGCCGTTTGGTCTCCCCTGCCGGGGTGTAATCCTCCGCCCGGTACAAATATGTATGTATGTAATGTTTATGTAGGTCTATTTATTTTTATGTATGTAAGTATATTATAAACTTATTTGGCTTTTATATGTATCTATTTTGTACACGGGCGTGAGAGCAAATAATATATAATAATAATAATAAATCTTTATTTAAAGCAACTAGGGCTCAATAATTGTTAGTAGACAATTTTAATTCTTAAATAACTATTGTTAGTAGTAAAGTAGGGGTAAAAGAGACGAATTAATGTGGACAAAAAATAAAACTTTATTCAACAGGAAAAAATAATACAATGATATGATCTAATTAATACATTTATACACCTAATGAAATGAGAAATAAATAATGATAATAATTTACACTTGGCAGATGTTGACATAATATTATATACTAGTCATAATATTATATACTATCACGCACTCATCCGATCCGTATCCGTCAAAATACGGATATAAAAATATCTACGTTATGCCGTAAGCTACCATACAAATGGTTCTACGACTACTTCGGAATGTATTTTCACGGACTCGGATTGGACACCCGATATACGGATATAAAAAACTCGGATATCAAAAATCTAAGCTAATCAGTGGGCATCTTTGACATATCTACGTCATACGTCCGATTTGAATCCGAGGCACATCCGAGATATTCTCACGGATGACGGAAGTCGGAGCTAGTGAGTAATAAGCTACTATACAAATAGTTTTATGACTACTTCGCAACGTATTTTCACGGATTCGGATCGGATGCAGTGCGTGGTCGCCCTAATGACACAAAAACAGTAGGGCTTACACAGGCTGCATCTGGCTGGTTGGTTAAAACTATTGGCCTTGTTAAATATGACTAATTCCCCAAGTTCTTCTTTTCTTCCAAGTTCTACATAACCGTTAAGACAATAATGCATAGGCCGGGTTTGAACCCAGGTTTTCAGTTCGTTTCTTTACCATTGAGCTATTTAGATATTATCTATATTATAGTATCTATATTATTGTATTGTATTGTTATTCATTATCTATATTATTGTACTGATCTTCCCTATACTTAACAGAAAAAAGGAAAGCTTGACTGATGAACTAATCGTACAGCGGGACCACAGCACCTCACTTTATACTTCCAAATGGAATAATATAAATATATATATATCATAAATCGCCCACTGCACAGGTTCACGTTTTCTCTTATCACGATACCTAAGTCTTTTTATTTTACAGCAATTATTGTGTAATGTGTATCTAGGTACTAGGGACTTAGTAACGTGTCTTCATGATAGCTATGTAAAAAATGTAGGTATGTACCTACTTATATTTAAATAGTATAGGTAGGTACCTAACCACATGATTAATTATATCATTGTATGCAATGGAATAATACTTTCAACAATTTCACTAACACGAATAACATATAACTACCATTTTACATATAAATGTTGCTAAGATTAAGATAAAACAAAGTTCATGGCAAGGTCAATTAAATACAGAGATCCTGTTTTAATATATTATACAATTTTAAATATATTTCTTTACACACTTTAAGTTTCCAATATTCCTATTTATAATATTAATAGGCAATGGGAAAAGCCAGCTAAACTAAAAATAATGATATAGATAGTTCAATCCACGAAGACGCGCCCCACTACTGTTCGTGCGGGGAAACCACGGGTGTGGGTCTTCTTGTGTGTGTGCCCACATCGCTGATCGGTGCGTTACGACTTACGATAGAACTCACACTCTACTGATCGGTGCGTTACGACTTACGATAGAACTCACACTCTAACAGTACACAGCACATTTGCATTGTAACCGATTGGGACAAAGAGTGGGGCGCGTCATCATGAATTATCTATATTTTTCTGGACATAGGCAACATAATTTCTTAAGTTACATAGGTACTTACTTAAAAAAGAAAAATGGTGGACCCATTTTTCTTTAACCAAAAACCTGTATTGATCAATCATCATCATCATGATCAACCCATCGCTGGCTCACTACAGAGCACGGGTCTCCTCTCAGAGTGAGAAGGGTTTTGGCCATAGTCTACCACGCTGGCCATGTGTGGATTGGAAGAGTTCACACACCTTTGAGAACATTATAGAGAACTCTCAGGCATGCAGGTTTCCCCACGAGGTTTTCATTCACCGCTAAAGCAAGTGATATTTAATTACTTAAAACGCACATATGCCGAAAAGTTAGAGCTGTGTGCCCGGGATCAAACCCCCAACCTCCGATTAGAAGGCGGTCATCCTAATCACTAGACATAAAAATCAGATTTGATGTATTTGGTACATAGGGAAAATCATAACATGCAAAAATGACAAATTTGTAAAAAAAATATCGCATAGCTTCCACTTGGTATCATAATATTATGTGACTAAGTAGTAAATACTGTAGGTTTACATAATTTTGTCTAAATAAGTCTCTATATGCAAATAATTTCTTAATAATATCTTGAAAAGCGAATTTTTAACATCTCATTAAAAATGTAAAGTATATTATTTAAGTCACAAAGTTTTCCTTAGTCAGAATTGTATTGTCGACTAATTAAATTAAAATTTAAGCTAATATCTTAATATTTCAGTTTTGTACCGCCTGCTTCTCTAAGCCTGCTGGGTCCATGATAGGAGTTTGTTTCTTAACCATTCCAGAAAGTAATGTTTTAATCTGTGCGATAGCACGACCTGGGTTCAAACCTTTGGGACAAGTTCGTGTGCAATTCATGATTGTATGGCAACGGTAAACGGAGTATGTATCTTTGAGTTTGGCCAAACGTTGGGCTGTAGCGTCATCACGAGAATCTATGATCCATCTATACGCCTGCATCAATACCGCTGGGCCGAGATACTTGTCTCCGTTCCACCAATACGACGGGCAACTAGTTGAGCAACAAGCGCAAAGTACGCACTCATACAAACCGTCTAACTTCGCACGGTCTTCTACATCTTGGAGTAACTGAGTTTCCTTACCTTTGACAGCCTCTTTATCCCTCTGTAACCAAGGTTCTATGGACTGATACTGACGGTAGAAGTTTGTCAAGTCAGGCACGAGGTCCTTGACCACGTACATGTGCGGTAAAGGGTAGATCTTACTTGGTTTGGATAGGTTCTGGTCTATATGACTGATGCAAGCTAAAGTGTTGATTCCGTCGATATTCATAGCGCAAGAACCACAGACACCCTCGCGGCAGGACCTCCTGAACGTTAAAGTTGGGTCCATTTCATTTTTAATCTTTAATAGAGCGTCTAACACCATGGGCGCGCAGTCGTCGAGATCGACCTCATAGTTTTGAGTGTAAGGTTTCTTGTCAGGCTCATCTGGGTTCCAGCGGTAGACGGCGAAAGTCTTCACTCTTTTTCCAAGGGCGGATGACGTTGCGAAGGTACGCAGCGACCCAAAACTTCCACTGGTCAAACGTAGCAAAGGCATTATGTAATATTTATTTTAAATACTCCGCAACAAACACTTTCTTCCTCGGTTGGTCAACGAAAATTCGCAGGGTCTCGGTTTTCCCTATGCGACCTCAATTTTATAATCTACCTTAAAACTCGGCTTGCGTCTCGTATTCGAAGGCGCGTTTTTTATTTCTCGTGATAAAACTGTTGTGAAACGTTGTGCGATTCGTCTCAGCACGATTCGTAAATGGCCATAGACAATTCAAAGTAAAATGACATAACTTTTTTGTTAGTTCGGTTCGGAAAAATGAATGAAATTTTGATGAAAAAATTTATTGTCTATGATTTTACATTAAATTATTTTATAATAAATTAATTTTATGATTGAAGGTAATAATATAAAGGTACGTTGTAAATGCAATTTTACTTCTACCCATTTTTGTCTATCTATTTTATCATTTTCAGATTTGAATTTGGAACCTTTTGATGATTTTTGGTTAAATTTTTGTTTTTGAACGGACTCACAATCACAAATGGCGATTGGCGGGAAAGCGAATGTTTGGCAGATTGTCTTCAACCAAAATATTTACACTTTTGTAGAAAATTATAACTTTTAGAAACATGAATTGATTTGAAAACAATGAATATATCTTCAATTAAAATAGACAGCGCGGATTCACCTAAAACTCCAGGAGGTATAAGCAAGTCTTTGCTAACTCCTTGTCGTAGACTAGGGCTCTCACGTAAATGGAAGAAAAGTGGCGTTTCGCCATTTATATCTCCTTTAGGCAATTCTAGTAGCAATAAAGAAGTTAAACTAGACACTGAAATTAGAAAGAGGAAGAAACGTAACGCAGAGGTGGAAGAAAAAGACTTAGGGGAGGATTCAAATGAAGAAATTAGTCCAGAAACTTGTGATACCCCTAACATAGATATAGCCCGAACTCCTACACGTGCCTTATTGCCTAGAAAGAAGTTTAAAACTGTTGTAACAACTCAAAAATGTCAGGAAGTGGAGAAGGAACCTCAAAGTGTATCAGAGTTAAGTGACAAAAATATTGTAACTAATGAAGAGAAATTGCTACACAATTCCACCAAACAAGTATGTAATGATCCTAATCTAATAACTAATGACGAAGATATGGAAATAGAGCCTATTAAACAAGTTACCAAAGTAACAAAACTGTCTAGAAAAAATTCTAAAAGTAGCAATAAAATTAAAGTTTTGGAATCTCCGGTGAAAATCGCAATAGAACCTTGTCTAAATAAGCCACTAAGTATAAACGATAATAATGAGGATTCAGAAAGTAAAAACAATGCAAAATTGCAAGATATAGATAATGTCAAAGTTAATATAAAAGAAAAGAGTCCAAATAATTTAACAAAAGAATGCATAGTTGTGATACAGAAGAAAATATTTAAAACTGATAAAATTAGTAATAATAATACACCCAAACTTAATACAAAGGAAACTGTAACAAACAAACCAGCATCACAGTCTCTATTTGATTGTGATATGGATGATGTACCACTATCTAATTTAAATAAACCTGAAAACAAACCAAAAACAGCCAATAACAACACCTTACAACAAATAACTCAAATTCAAAACGTTACCAATGGTTCTGTTGTAGGAAATGCTCAAAAACTAAAAGAAACTAATGCTATAGAACAAAATCCTCAAAATATAATAGACCTTACAAACAAAGATTCAGAAGATACTGATTTTGTTGAAACAAAGAAAGTTAACATTAGACAACCAATCAAAACGTCTATAACTGGACCAAAAAATAACACTAAAGAGAAACCTAAAACAGCTAAATTACAAGCAAAATGCATCCCTAAACCTTCACCAAAAATTTCAATCTGTGACGAAGATGATGATTTTGATTACGGTAGAAGCAGAACAATACTTGTTAAAAAAACTTATGATAAAGTAGTGAAACTATCAAAAGCTAAGTCAACTGGTTCTATAACACAGCAAGATGTAGATGACATAACGGCAAGGATAGAAAGTAAGAAGAACCTATTACTTGCTAAGTCAATGACAAACGAGACTAAGGAATTGAGGGAATTGATAAAAAAATGGCAAATAGGTTGCCAGACGGCGTTAATGGAACTGCTAGATTTGATGAGGCAAAAGTTGCCAGACCAGAATATGGAACAGTCAGAGTTGTTGCAAATGTTGAAAATACCACCGGATTTGGTCGGTTATGATTCTGACAGTGATAGTTTTAGTACCCCTGACGATACTGCTATTATACTGTCAGCTTTAAAACTTAATTAATTCGTTTATGTTTCTAATTTTAATGTTATTTAATTAAATTAATTCATAGCTTTTGTAATTTGCCTTATTAACTTAATTAATTCGTTAATTGACCTAGGTAGTCCATTTCTGATTTCTCAAGATAGATAAAAGATGATTGATTCCTGGTAAGAATTATAATATTAGTCTCCTATTGTCTAAAACTGCCTGAATGATTTTATTTTAGATAGTATACTTTCAAATGTATAATTAACTTTTAAGATATAACACAATACAATATTTTACATAAAAAATGTTTTGTTTCATTTAGAATCACACCTTACAACCTTGAATGGGAAGCTGGAAGAAATCTCTGTTTAGAGATAAGCATTTCCAATGTAACTTAATTTTATTATTACTTTGCAACTACTATATTGGTACATGAAAAATAAAAATAATTAAACCACTATTGATTTCTCAATGAAGAAAATCTCTTTTATTGCCATTGAATTTACTGTAGAATATTGCATTAAATATTATCTAGATGTTTAACAAATTGATCTGCATAGATTTATAATTTTAAAAATCCCTTTGGGACTATGGGATGCAACCTTTGTAAGAATTTCGTCAAAATCTGTTAAGCAGTGTGCAAGTGAAAAGGTAACAAAGACTTGCATTTATATGGATGAACTAGCTGATGCCCTTGACTTCGGCCGCATGTCATAAGGTTTTTTTAAAATTGTGTGCGAACTCTGGTTTTCCAGGATAAAAAGTAGCCAATGTCACTCTCCAGAGGGTCTAACATGCGCCCCGCGAGAAAATTTTGTCTACGCATTATCTCGTGTTTTTCATACAAATAAGATGAGTAAATGCGTAGACAAAATTTTCTCGTGGTGCGCATGTTAGGCGTGCAGGTCTTTATCTATACCCATGCAAAAAATCACGTCACTCTGTTGCGACGTGATGGAAGGACAAACCAACAAACAAACACACTTTCACATTTGTAATAAGGGAACTGATTGGTAAAACTAAAAATAAAGGATAAACAAATAAAATAATTCAGCTGTAATTTTTATTCAAACATACATAACTAACTATACACATTTCATAAGCTACTTATTGAGTACAACAGTTTATTTCTAAGAATCATGATAGAATTATAATAGACTACAAGCCTGCCTGATAGTGCCTGATGGAAAGCAATTAAGGTACATCTACTATCTAATTTAGATGCAATCATGATATTTACAATATTATGTTCCCACCTTTGGCTAACAATTTTTAGGGTTCCGTAGCCGAATGGCAAAAAACGGAACCCTTATAGTTTATTTGATAATGTAGCCCTTGACTGCAATCTGACTTGTTTTTAATTTTCTACTGATTCCATTGTTTTAGGCTGTACACTACACTACACACTAGTTAGTACACTTTGGCTACTAATATGCTCCTCTCTCTCTAATTATAGTCTCCAAAAAAGGAGTCCAAGCTTCTCTATGAAGGTGTGAAATGCTCAAATGTTTGAATGCAGCAGAGCTATCCTATAGGAACTCTCAGACAGATCTATAGAGCATACTTTGACTTTGCTCAGATTTATAGTTAAAACGAGACACAGTTATGTTACTCAGATAAATCCATCTCATTTTACTCTCTCTTAAGTGTAAGCAAAATCAAAGCATCCATACTAATATTATAAATGTGAAAGTGTGTCTGTCTGCCTGCTAGCCTTTCACGGCCCATCCTTTCAACCAATTTTGACGAAATTTGTTACAGATATAGCTTGAATACTGGTGAAGGACATAGGGTACTTTTTATCCCAGAAAACCAAAGTGTTCCTAGTTCCCACGGGATTTTAAAAACCTAAGTCCACGCGGACGAAGTCGCGGGCGTCATCTAGTGCTCTATAAATCTCAGTATAAGTTGAAGCCTAAATTGCTAAAAAATCAAGTTCTCAGTAGCTAAAAGCAATTGTTCTGGCAATAGACTAACTATGTGTGGATGCCCTATGTGGTAAATTAACTAAAATCTATGCGATCGAATCGGATTCTCAGGATCGAACAACTTGGGATCTTTCAAAAACTCCTTATTTTTATAATAGTAAGGCAAGTATGCACAGTTCTGCGCTTTCCTTATCTCTGATTCGACTAAAGCCTGTTTTGCTTTACAGAGACCAGTAATGTGTCTCCCGTATATTCTTCCGGTGTAGGGACTCTGGAATTGGGATAGCAGTCTGTAGTTTTTATAGTCTGGGGTAATATTTAGTTTGCATAGTATACACAGGCGTCTTTCCTTTTTATACGGGTTTTCTATTTCTACTGGCCCGTCATTATCTTCCGCTGCTACTGGGGTTGAAGAATAGGCTCTTAAAGACGATATTATAGCCTTATGTGTCGTTGAAACTGAAATAATACACGAAAATTTTATAACAAAATGATTTGAAGTGTTAGAATGTAGATTGTTAGATGAATTTGTAGCGTAGGTACTTACAAATATTACGAATAGTCAAATTTTTAAGTAAAGCCATTATCGGATAGGATTTCAAGCTATTTGTTGTGTTTTAATTAAAAATTTACAATTGAAACACTAAGAAAAACATAACCTCCAAACCATAGTCAACTTTGGCACTTGATATGACAAAAGTTTGACAAATGACAATTGACGTTGATTGGATGCGTTTAGTAATTGCTATTGTGTTTCTATTTAAAGAAGCTATAAAAGTACCTTCAGACAATAAAATTCACATTCCAATGCACTTTGATGATACCAACAAAATAATCACGATATTTAATAATTAATACTAATTAAAATGATTATATTTTTGGAGAAGTCTCTTAAGCCCTTTAAAAAGATACGAGCAATATTAGCTACTAGTGAAATGACTAGTTTAAAGAAAATAAATTATCTTCCTTGGTTTTCTCTACAGTATACATTATGGTCAATCAGAAATGAGGAGATCTGTAGGAGACCAGAGTCACCGATATAGTTAGCTCAACGGGTTGCGAAGCTGAAGTGGCAATGGGTAGAGCACATAGTTCGAAAAACCGGTAAACGTTGGAGTCCAGGCCCCAGGGTGACGCATTCGCAATGGAAATCACAGCTTTGGAAGAGTTCCACTAGGTGAACAGATGTCATCAAACAAATCGCAGCGAGCTGCTTGATTCTGGCTGCGCAAGACTGTGGCGTGTGGAAGTCCCTACAAGAGACATATGTATGTGGACGTCTACCGGTTGACGATAATGATGATGAAGTGTATTCTCGAAGAACTAGGCGAGTTCACATTCGCACTTGGTTTGGTCACAATCAAGCATGTTACGATGTTTCGATTGAGCGTCTAGACTAGTACTCTTTTACCTTTGTTGGATCCTTCGTAGCTTTAGTTTTAAGTTTGTGTTATAATTATCACCACTATATCTTACAAATCCAACGACAATCGAAAAGAGTAATTTATTAGCTAATTTGAATAAATCATTTGACTTTGACTTTAGTAGGTACTTAGTAGTGGTTCGTTCAAGGGAGTGAGACCAACCGCAATTAAGGCGGAGAGCAGGATTCGCAAAGCCTATTGCGGTTTCTAGTTTGCCTATCAAAATGTAGTATGCCTATTTTCATACATTATGGAAAATTATACGAGAACCAAGAAGATGTAAAAAATAAACGTACAAAAAACTGGCGTTAGAGAAATAAATGTTTACAGTAAGGCACAAAACAAAAACTCCAAGTCATATAATGGTCATATATTAAAAAAATCTAGGTAGGTACCTATATGTTTTAGAAGACATTCGTGGTTAGCTAAGCTACCAGTTTGTTTGCTTAAAACAAACCAGTGGTTGCGAAAAATAGACATCCAGCCAGAATGGTTGCAACACGTCCACACTCCACTAGAGTGGGTATTTGTTAATATGGCTATTACACCCGTTGTGTTGAAACGGACTCCTCACTGCGGAAATGCATCGGGCCGGCCATGTTTTCCTCCGATCGGTTTATTTTAGCCACCGACCTCTAGACTAACACAAGTACGCTGGAGTTGCGACTGCCGGCCTGTTTTTGAACTTAATTTTAGCTGATAGTAGTATAAGTCCCGCAATTTGCTATTGCGCTGGAACCATGTCTCATTAACACCGAAATGACGTCATTTTGACGCCAGCCAAAATAAAATTATACCATCCGCTCGAAATTTCAGTCTAGTGCTGACGTCACTAAAATGGCGAACACGCGCATTAGTAATTTGCGGGACTTGTAATGAGCGACATCATCTTCATGATCAACCCATTACCACCTCACAAGTGAGCATGGATCTTCTATCAGAATGAGAACTTAGGCCACAGTCCATCATGCCGGCCCAGTGCGGATTGGTGCCTAGGCTTCACACACCTTTGAGAACATTCCAAACATACCTCACGATGTTTTCCTTCACCGTTAAAGCAGGATTAATTGCTTTAAGCGAACATAATGAAAAGTTAGAGGCCCGGGATCGAACTCCCGACCTCCCGAATAGGAGGCCGCGCGACGACTTCTTAACCACTAGGCTATCACCGTATGTGAACGTACTCGGAACTAATTCAGTGATGAAACATTATTGTCAACATAGTGTCAACATGAAAACCATTTGACACAAGGTGTCAATTTTGATTCCCGGTACATTTGGTTCGAATCGGCACAAAAATAACTCATTTTGTATGCCACACATGTGCACACCTCATCGAGCGTACTTGTTAATGTCCATTTCAGTGACTTTAAGCATTTTACGTTCGTAAACAAGAAATCTAAAAGACGCAACGAGTTAACGCCTCACAAGTCACAACCGGCACAGCCACTGTCCGCTTCGAACGTGGCAGGCCGCATTCGTGTCGATTCTATTTTTAAAAATAAACATTTTTCATTCAATTTCTGAACGAAAACGATTTGGGGATTTTTTTTTTAAAACGTGTTTCGTGACGCGTGAATTTCGCGCCTAAACTAAAAGTGGTTGTGACGTATTAATTTTTTTTAAGTGTGTGCTTTTTTGTGAGGCTTTGGCCACAAATATTTCGGATCGTATCAAACCTCGAGTGAGTATGGAAATATTTTTTTAGGAAAAAATTAGCATTGCTATTTGAATAATAAGGAAACGCTCAGCAAAGGCGATGTTAAATCGGCATTGATTTTATTACGCAAGTTTCCGTGTACGTATATAATACAAATTTTTATATAATCTCATACTGTCATTGTGAAATATGTACATGTATATGTACCCAGCAGCCATGTGCAGCTATGTACGAATAACAATATGGAGTAACTTTGAAAGTTTCCTCGTTTAGTTGGGAAAAGTAAAAGTTTTAGATCACGTTATGACGAAAATACCATCGAATGCTCGTGAGTCGAGGTAGATGTTAACGTACCCAAGGCAGGCGTAAGAAATCAAGGTTGGTAGGAGAAAGTAGCCCAGCTGTGAACGAAGGAGTGCGCACAGACGCGCTGCGCTGTCTCTATAAATTCAAACTTGGAATCTTATTTAGAATTTATTTTGTATCTGTATTCTGTACAGGTAACAAATATAAATGTTAGCCAATGAAAACTTTTTAGTTGCGTGCGTGTTAAGTCCCGCAAATTGCTAAAGCGTGTAGCCGCCATTTTAGTGACGTCAGCAATAGACTGAACATTCGAGCTGATGGTACCTATATTTTTTTTCGCCTGACGTCAAAATGACGTCATTTCGATGTTGATGAGACATGGTTCCAGCGCAATAGCAATTTGCGGGACCTATAGGTACTTAAGACTATTTTGTGCGCGTAAAACATTTTGTGCGTTCTAGAATTTACAACAGATGTGATGAAATTAATTCATTGATAACTTCTTTGTATGCGTGCTGTTTTATTTGGGTGCGTGACGTTTGTCACGCGGATTTAAACTTTATTTCAATACATATAGCGTTCAGTGTTGTTTCAGTTAGACTGGCAATTTTGAGTGTTATTTTATGCGATTTTTGTACTACCCTCAAAACAATTGTCAAATTTTCCGCTGCGCTACGGGTGCTGGCTCTGTTTATATTCAAGTCCGCGCTTTCACGCGTTATAAGGGTGCGTTTCCACTGAAGTGGAGCGTAGCAAAAACGTATGTTTCCGACCAACCACATCTTCGTCTGTCGTCTGTCTGGTGAAAGGCTTCGGTCATGGCTAGTTACCACCCTACCGGTAAAGCCGTGCCGCCAAGTGATTTATCAATTAAAAAATCTATTAAAAATCGTAGATTTTTGCGAAAATTGTAATAAGCTACCTACCTGTGCGAAGCCAGGGCGGGTCGCTAGTATCTTAATACTAATACAAAGAGGTAAAGTTTGTAAATTTGTTAGTAGGGGTAATCTTTGGAAATACTGAACCGATTTTAAAAAATCATCAGTAGAATAAGCTACATTATTCCTGAGTGACATAGACTAATTGTAAAAATTTGAGATTTTTACGAAAATTGTAATAAGCTACCCGTCCGAAGCCGGGGCGAGTCGCTAGAGATATGAGTAAGTTACTAACTTACTCATATCTCTAGTTGGAGATAATTTAAACAGCAAAAACTGCACGTATTCCAAGGTACCTACAGAACCCTCGTTGCACGAGTCCGATTCGCACTTGGCCGGTTGTATATATTTTTAGCACTTTGCGCGTTTATGTATGATTTACACCGATGCGATGGTTTATGTAATAACTTAACGAGCTGCAACTTAGTTTATTTTTAGACCTAACTACGCTAAAGTTAGGTATTTACTATTTTATTAGTTAGGACACTATACCACTGCTACCTAATATGTTCCGTAATAAATGTTGTATAGGAGCAGGCGTTCCTTTGCGGAAGTCCATGACATACGATGAACCAAAAGCCTAATTTTTCGGGTTGTGCCACACAATATGTCAGTTTGTTCCATGACATACAATGAACCAAAAGTCTAATTTTTCGGGTTGTGCCACACAATATGTCAGTTTGTTCCATGACATACAATGAACCAAAAGCCTAATTTTTCGGTTTGTGCCACACAATATGACAGTTTGTTCCATGACATACAATGAACCAAAAGTATAATTTTTCGGGTTGTGCCACACAATATGTCAGTTTGTTCCATGACATACAATGAACCAAAAGTCTAATTTTTCGGGTTGTGCCACACAATATGTCAGTTTGTTCCATGACATACAATGAACCAAAAGCCTAATTTTTCGGTTTGTGCCACACAATATGACAGTTTGTTCCAGCGCTTCTTTTGCTTGTTCTCTGGTGGAAGAAGCGCCGGAATAACCAGCTCTTAGCTTTAAGTTGTGATGTGTGGCACAGTTGTATAAATAAACGTCTTTTCTTTCTTTCTTTCTTTCTTTCTAATTTGCTATAATCCGCTGAAACAGAACAAATCTGTATGGTGCAACATGCAGCATGCGAAATGCACCGCTCGCTCTCCCACTGCTAAACATGCAGGAAGAAGCAGCCACCAGGCAAGCAATACGCACCAACACCACGCAGCACCACACATATCCCAAACACAGTCGACGACACTGCACGATCGCAATCATCTCTGATTGGTTAACGCTCGCTCACTATTGGCTACAATGCATTGTTGCAACAAGAATCGCACAAATTCAGCCAATCAGAACAATTGAGATTGTAATAATGATTGATGAAGGTTTTAGACAATCGCCCTACAGGTCTTGATGCTGTCTCCCTGATATGACACGGGCCACGGGGCCAACGTGTCAACGCACGTTGCGTCCCGCCATGCAAGAATTTTCCAAAACGTTTGCCAAAATCTTGCACAATATTATATCGATGTTAATATTATAACGTGTTAAAATCTCATAAGTCCGTAACAAACACTTTCTCTTCAAGCAATACCTACTTTAGATTATGTCGACTCAGCTTCCTACACGCCAATTTACACCGTATGTGTAACGTAATTAAGATTATAATCACGTGACAGGTTTAATTTTCGGCCTTTAGGCACTTGTCCCATCGCCGACGATTAGAGCTAGCGCGCACCACGGTAAATTTCCGCACGTTTTTTTTCTGCAAATTCTGTGAACTATATATATAGAAACTATATAAAAAATTGTCGGTGAAGTCAAAGTCTAAGTCATTTATTCAAAATTGGTAACATCATACACTTTTTGACTGTCAATTATTGTGGTAGTAAGTAAGTAAGTAAGCGGTGTGATTCGCTAAATCAGTGTCTAACACTGAATAATAGCGAGCTCATTTGACTTTGATACTAAAATGATTTTTCATTAAAAACCTTCAATGGATTAAAAATAAATGTCAAATGAGGTCGGTGGCCATCATTCAGTGTTAGAGTGTCTGAGTTAGGTAATCAACTGGTAGCTAGTCGCTTCCTCGTCGGCGCACGGTGGGACAAGTGCCTTATTGACACGGAATCATACATCGATTGTTCGTTTCTTGAGCGAAAAAATAGTCGATAGCTAGTCGCTTCCTCGTCGGCGGTGGGACAAGTGCCTTACGTGGGTGTTGGTCATGCTTTCTGACGTCATGCTGAAGTTTTGTTAATGGACTTTCGCCATATCTTTTACCATAAAGTGAGGTAACATTTTATCCGACCTTATGTGGGTACAGTTAGTAAGTACAGTACGCGGCAGAAAATAATAGGCATAATAGTTATTGTTTTGTGTTTTCGTGACCTATCCATAGATACTATATCTAAGGATATAGTATCTATGGATAGGTCTTCAAAAATGATATTGAGGTTTATTATATAATTTTTTTCTAAACTGAATAGTTTGCGCGAGAGCCACTTCTCCAAAGTGGTAAAATGTGTCGCCCCCCCCCCCCCCCCTGTAACTTCTAAAATAATGGAATGATAAAACTAAAAAAATATGATGTACATTACCATGCAAACTTTCACCGAAAATTGGTTTGAACGAGATCTAGTAAGTAGTTTTTGATTTATCGTGCAAAATGTCGATAAAATACGATTGTAGTACGGAACCTTCAGTGCGCGAGTCTGACTCGCACTTGGCCGGTTTTTATGTAAATGTTTAGTCAGTACAAATTCACAGTTTACAATGACTCAGGTCACAAGCGACATGGTAGGTGTTAGCTGGTAGGTAGGTCTTTACCGTCTTTACCATAAGGGCAAACAGGGCCCGTGCCCAGGGCCCCCATCGTCACAGGACCCCCGAAAGGCCGATATATTCGCCTACACTTTATTAGGGTTCCGTACCTCAAAAGGAAAAACGGAACCCTTATAGGATCACTTTGTTGTCTGTCTGTATGTCTGTCAGTCAAGAAACCTACAGGGTACTTCCCGTTGACCTAGAATCATGAAATTTGGCAGGTAGGTAGATCTTATAGCTGACATTTGGGGAAAAATCTGAAAACCGTGAATTTAGGGTTAGATCACACAAAAAAAAAATTGTGGTCATGAACTAATAATTGGTATTTTCAACTTTCGAAGTGAGATAACTATATCAAGTGGGGTATCATATGAAAGGTCTTCACCTGTAAATTCTAAAAAAGATTTTTATTTATTTTTATGCATCATAGTTTTTGAATTATCGTGCAAAATGTCGAAAAAATACGACTGTGGTAAGGAACCCTCATTGCGCGAGCCTGACTCGCACTTTGCCGGTTTTTTACTTTCCAACATTCTTGTGGGCCCAAATTCTTGTGTGCCCAAGGGCCCCGGCATGGTCTAAGACGGCCCTGAGGTAGGCAGTCGTAGGTAGGTACCTACCTAAAGATCAATTATCTCAAACTCTAATTAAATCGCTGCAGAATGAAATAATATGAAACTAGACGATCATGGCCTACTTTACGTGTAGAATTGTTGTACCTAGTTGAACTGGCTCAACTGAGTCTGTAGGTACCGCTAAATTCCGCCGCGGCGTTAGGCAGAAAACGTTAAAAGTCAAGGTTTTTTTTAAAAAATTGAATAGCAGCTAGGCCTGCGCTTGACTAGCAGGAATTAATGAGGAGGTTTCCAGGCAACGTTCGAGAAAATTTTCATAGATGGCGCTAAATACTACCACCATTAAAGATGAAAAATAATATCTATATCTATATGATATAGATATTATTAGATCTATGCTTTAATGTTTAACGGAACGACAGACGGAGGGACGGATGGACGGACAGACAGATGGACGGACGGACTGCGGATGATTACTAATAGGATCCCTCTGTTCCTATCGGTTACGGAATCCTAAAGATGGAAACCCTGGGTTCCAAAAACGCGGTAGTCAACATTTTCAAAAATATATTTTCTTACAATTTTATTTTCCATAACTTAAAGTTGCTTATTTTGAACCATAACCCGCTGAACTTGTTCTTAATAGATTTATTCATTGAGATTAATGTGTGTGTGTGTGCATATAACGCATTGTTTGGTAGGTAAGTCACGTTTTAGGGTTGCCATCTTTTTCATCACTATAAATCCTACCTGTACCTACTTTTTGAAAATTGTATAATGTATTAGCTGATGCCTTGATAATTATTGTTTTTGTACCGGGAAACAAACCCATTTCAAAGAAAATGATATTTTGAAACACTATTTTAAGGTAAGATACCTTACCTATTTTTCAGTATACCTACCTACTGTACAAAATCTGGCCCCAGGTCCACACATTCTTGAAACATCTCCTTTAGGTATTTCTTGCTAAAGGAGACAACCTTAGACTGGGGGCACACGATGCGTTGCGGCGCCGCACCGCAAAGATTTCACCGTATCAGCGGGCACACGAGCGGTGCGGCGCCGCAACCTTGTTATGTCGCAGTGGCGCCGTAGCAGCGTTGGACAGTCTGTTAATAAAAACAACTGAGCGGTGCCGCTCCGACGACGCGACGTCGGAACGCATTCACCCCTCCCCGTCTCGTCTCGGTGGTTGCAAGTCCGGTGCGGCGCCCCGGAGCGCATCGTGTGTCATGCCACAGATATTTCTATGTAAGATGACGCAGCGATACCGCTCCGGCGCCGCACCGCCGCCGCACCGCCGCCGCAACGCATCGTGTGCCCCCGCTCTTAGTGATAGAACCTTAAGTAACCGCGAATCACTTATCACACGCAAATCAAGTGTTTTTAAAAATATAAAATTTTATCGTACCGGCAAACAAACCCGTTTCAAAGACTGAAAACCGAAAGGTCGACGGTTCAAACCCCGCCCGTTGCACTATTGTCGCACCTACTCCTAACACAAGCCTGACGCTTAGTTGGAGAGGAAAGGGGAATATTGGTCATTTTAACATGGCTAATATTCTTTAAAAAAAAAAATTTTTTTTAAAACGCTATTTTAAGGTATCTTACCTATTTTCCAGTCATCATCATCAAGATCAACCCATCGCCGGCTCACTACAGAGCACATGTCTGCTCTCAGAGTGAGAAGGGTTTTGGCCATAGTCTACCACGCTGGCCATGTGCGGGTTGGTAGACAGAAAAGGTGATAGGTAGAAAAAAAAGGTATTTCTCCCTAAAGGAGACAACCCTAATGATATAACCTTGAGTAGCCGCGAATCACACGCAAATCAAGTGTTTAAAAAAAATATAAAATTTTCCATTTATAGTATGTGTGCGTTACCTACTCGAATCAAGCTTGCTTTGCATATTTCTATCATTTAAGGAATTCTAAATATCTTACAAATAGTGTAGGATTTCAACACACTAGTTTAAGTACTAAAGTTCATTTCACTCAAAATAAACTGGTTAACAGCGAGTCGGACTTGTGCACCGAGGGTTCCGTACCTAAGAAGGTTTTTAGGGTTCCGTAGCCGAATGGCAAAAAACGGAACCCTTATAGATTCGTCATGTCTGTCTGTCTGTCCGTCCGTATGTCACAGCCACTTTTTTCCGAAACTATAAGAGCTATACTGTTGAAATTTTTAAGTAGATGTATTCTGCGCATTAAGATTTTCACACAAAAATAGAAAAAAAAACTATAAATTTTGGGGTATACTTAGAACTGAAACTCAAAATTTGTTTTTTCATCAAACCCATACGTGGGGTATTTATGGATAGGTCTTCAAAAATGATATTGAGGTTTCTAATATCCTTTTTTTCTAAATTATCTATAGGTTATTTTTGTTATTGCTCGCATGACTAAACAAAAGGAACTAACAAAAGACTTATATTACAAAAATATGAAGTGTCCGTCATAGTCTCGTTGGTTACTGTACCGCGCGTGCGCATAACAGGATTCTGTTCATATCTACCGATATTGAGCAAACGTTCCTACTTCCTACCAATCATACCATTGATATTGGTATAATACCAGTGATATACCATTGATATTGGTATAATACCAGTGATGTACCATTGATATTGGTATAATACCAGTGATGTACCATTGATATTGGTAATTGGTAATCCCAATATCTTATTACATATCTTGGACCGAGCATAGAACTAACGTCTCAATACTTAACAAACTAAAACTAAAAATGAGGCTATCTAACATCTGTCAGGACCCTCGAGTACTTCGGTCACATCGCAAGAAAGGACGCCAGCAACACACGAGTAGATATATAGCAGAGGGGAAGCTTCATACTAGCGACTGGCTGTCGGTTCACTCTAGCGCAGCTCACGCACACCACGACGTGTCACGGACGCTTCGTTTGCCGCCAAACTGGGCGCACGGAGCATCCGTGGCACGTTGTGGTGTGCGTGAGCTAGTGTGAAGCTTCCCCTCTGGTCTTATATCTACTCGTGTGCCAGCAATATTGAAAAACTCTGGAAAAACACGGTCACTGGGAAGATCGAAGGAAAGAGACTCCGCGGACGTAGCCCGAGACGTCGGTCAGACCAAATAAAAGAGGCGGTCGACACACCTATCTGCGATGCAATCCACGCGACAAGAAACAGAGGGAAATGGAAAAACATCGTAGGCGTAGCTGAGATTGGATCTAAGGGGAGCCACGATCCTATTAATTGAGGGAACGCGACGCAGGAAGAAGAATCCCAATATAGGATTGTAGTAGACTCACAGAATTGAGAGATTTTTAGGGTTCCGTACCCAAAGGGTAAAACGGGACCCTGTTACTAAGAATCCGCTGACCGTCCGTCTGTCGGTCTGTCACCAGGCTGTTTCTCATGAACCGTAATACGCGAAAGTGTGTTACTACTACCGTGTCTGCTAGCCTTTCACGGCCGGATCCGTTCAACCGATTTTGATGAAATTTGGTACAGAGATAGCTTGCATCCCGGGGAAGGACATAGGCTACTTTTATAACTATTATCTACTTAGGTACATCGTAGGCTCAAGTAGATATTTATGTAACTATCTAAAATTAATATTAAATAATTAATACATAAAATTCAAAGTTCTGATTGACTGACTGATATATATATCAACGCACAGCCTAAACCACTGGTCCTGGAGACATGAAATTTTGAGGGTGTGTTCTTTGTAAAGAGTAGGTATCCATTAAGAAAGGATTTTTCGAAATTCCACCCCTAAATGGTTTTAATAGGGGATGAAAGTTTGTATGAAAGTCCGTCATTTTTCAAGTTATTTGCATGAAAATTAGTATTTGGGTTTTCGGTCACTAATGAAGAAATACGTGTTCCAGGATTTTTAGAAATTCATCCCCCACCTCGACCCTTCTAAATTCCACCCGAGCGAAGCCGGGGCGGGTCTGCTAGTGTCAGTATAAATAGGTTACTTAATAAGCAAATGTTGACTCTGAAGTCTGAATTGAAAAAGTATGCAAATAATGTCATTGAGTCGTTTAGCAAAACCTTCTTAATAAGGACATTCAATCCGTAGGTATTTATATTACACTAGATGATGCCCGCGACTTCGTCCGCGTGGATTTAGGTTTTTTTAAATCCCGTGGGAACTCTTTGTTTTTCCAGGATAAAAAGTTGTATGTCACTCTACAGGTCTTTAACTATATCCAGGCGAAAAAACACGTCGATCCGTTGCTCCGTTGCGACGTGATTGAAGGACAAACCAACAAACCAACACACTTTCGCATTTATAATATGGGTACTGATTTCTATCATACAAGCTCGGCAAAGCTCCTCTAAGCTAGGCCGCTGCCGCTAGTGTTTCTCAATTTTTAGGGTCCCGTACCTCAAAAGGAAAAACGGAACCCTTATGGGATCACTTTGTTGTCTGTCTGTCTGTCTGTCGGTCTGTCAAGAAAACTACAGGGTACTTCCCGTTGATCTAGAATCATGAAATTTGGCAGGTAAGTAGGTCTTATAGCTGACATTCGGGGAAAAATTTAAAAATAGTGAATTTGTGGTCACATCACACAAAAAAAAATTAAATTGTGGTCATGTACTAATAATTAGTATTTTCAATTTTCTAAGTAAGATAACTATATCGAGTGGGGTATCATATGAAAGGTCTTCACCTGTGCATTCTATAACAGATTTTTATTTATTTTTAGGTTGAATAGTTTTTGATTTATTATGGAAAATGTCGATAAAATACGATTGTAATACGGAACCCTCAGTGCGCGAGTCTGACTCGCACTTGGCCGGTTTTATATTATTAGCAATTCATTTGCTCGTAATTCCATACGTTTCTATAATAAGCTTCCAGAAGACATATTGGAGATGTCTCTCAACAAGTTCAAAGTTTTCATAAAACGTAAACTAATTGAAAAATCCTATTGCAATGTAAAGGATTATTTAAATGATAAGCAAGCTTGGGAATGAGTTGCTTAACGACTTTGTGATAGTTCTAATAAGTTTCAATAATTTTGTAAAGTGGTGATAATAAAAAGAATACCCGGCTGAGTTTGTTGTGGGCTCTTCTCAGACCTGGGCGCGTTTGGAACCCTCGTAGCTTTAGTTTTAAGTTTGCGTTATAATTATCACCACTATAGCTTACAAATCTAACACTATACCAGACAATCAATAAGAGTAATTTATTACCTATTTTGAATAAATCATTTGACTTTATCATACAAGCTCGGCAAAACTCCTCTAAGCTAGGCCGCTACCGCGTGTTTCTCAATTTTTGGGTAAATAAACCGACATACCTGCCTACTTGTCCCACATCGAGCTGGTCGCCGACTGGTTTCGTTATGTAACGTGTAACGGACGACTGACGACTCCTTTCACTGCTCCGATCCTTTTTAGTTCATAACCACTTTGACAGATTGATTTTTTTGAATTTTTCATCTTGTCTTTGTCGCTGAGGAAGTGTTGTAATCTCTAGAGATGATTCACTCTAATATTTAAAACATAGTATATATACAAAAAGCTGTGATAGCCTAGTGGTTAGGACGTCCGCCTTCTAATCGGGGGTTCGATCCCGGGCACGTACGTAAATTGTCGGAGTTATGTGCGTTTTAAGTAATTAAATATCACTTGCTTTAACGGTGAAGGAAAATATCGTGAGGAAACCAGCATGTCTGAGAGTTCTCTATAATGTTCTCAAAGGTGTGTGAAGTCTACCAATCCGCACATGGCCAGCGTGGTAGACTATGGCCAAAACCCTTCTCACTCTGAGAGGAGACCCGTGCTCTGAAGTGAGCCGGCGATGAGGTGATCATGATCATGATGATATTATATACGAGTATAAATATAACAAACAAAGACAAGATGAAAGAATTTAAGAAAACAATCTGTCAAGGCCAATCTGCCCTTGGCCAGCATGGTAGACTATGGCAAAACCCTTCTTACTCTAAGAGTAGATCTGTGCTCTGCAGTAAGCCGGCGAAGGGTTGCTCATGATGATGATGATGATATAAAAGGAAAAGCTGACTGACCGACTGATCTATCAACGCACAGCTCAAACTATTGGACTGGTTGTGATCCTATAAGGGTTCCTTTTTTCTGAGGTACGGAACCCTTAAAACTGTCAAACTGTCCCGTTGGCACCCTTCGGATACGGAACCCTGGAAAACAAAGAACGTTTTAAACTACAATAACAACTTATTTTTTCAATTTTGATTCTTATATCATAATATCTCAAATTGTTTATAAAATCTTAGTTATAATTAAATTATAAGTAGGTACTTACTATAAAAAGTCAACAAGCTACTCTCAAGGTAATATCAAGTCGTTAAAATGTACACATTACTAGTACGTAAAAAAATATAATAATTAATTTTTATTTACTCCAACGTACACAATAAAATCCATCCATACTAATATTATAAATGCGAAAGTGTGTCTGTCTGTCTGTCTGCTAGCCTTTCACGGCCCATCCGTTCAACCGATTTTGATGAAATTTGGTACAGAGTTAGCTTGCATCCCGGGGAAGGACATAGGCTACTTTTTATCCCGGGAAATCAAAGAGTTCCCACGGGATTTTTGAAAACCTACATCCACGCGGACGAAGTCGAGGTCATCATCTAGTAATATTATAAATGCGAAAGTGTGTCTGTATGTCTGTCTGTCTGCTAGCTTTTCACGGTCCAACCGTTCAACCGATTTTGATGAAATTTGGTACAGAGTTAGCTTGCATCCCGGGGAAGGACATTGGCTACTTTTTACTTATATATTTTTGTCAATATTTTTACGTAAATTTATTTAAAGGTTTATCCTGGAAATGGCGCACGCTATTAATTTATAATATCTCTTGGTATTACAAGTTACAACATAACACAGTGCATCCGAAATTGTGATACGGGATATCGAATTAACAAAATAATGTAACATCCTTTTTGCCAATTCGTTACGGACCGACACGCTATAACAATACACGTAGTTGCATTTACCTAACATTGTAGTCTACTAGCTGATGCCCGTGACTTGGTCCACGTAGATTTGGGTTTCCAAAATCCCGTGGGAACTCTTGATTTTCTGGGATAAAAAGTAGCCTATGTCACTCTCCAGGTCTTAAACTATACCCATGCAAAAAATCGCGTCAATCCGTTGCTCCGTTGCGACGTGATTGAAGGACAAACCAACAAACCAATATACCAACAAACAAACACACTTTTGCATTTATAATAAGGGCTGGCTGGCTGGCTGATGCCTGCGACTAGGTCCGCGTGGATTTAGGTTTTCAAAATTCCGTGGGAACTCTTGATTTCCCGGAATAAAAGTTAGCCTATGTCACTCTCTAGGTCTTAAACTATACCCGTGCAAATAATCACGTCAATCCGTTGCACCGTTGCGACGTGATTGAAGGACCAACCAATAAACCAACAAATAAACACACTTGCGCGTTTATAATAAGGGTACTGACTAGCTGAAGCCCGTGACTTCGTCCGTGTGGATTTTGGTTTTCAAAATCCGTCCCGCGTCACAATGCCGGTCCACTCCCGTCTTGCACCTAAGGGGTTCGTAGAGTCTCATACATTAGACATCAACGCTAGGAAAGCTGCTATAAAATAAAAAAAAATTCACGACTACTTTTTTTATTATATGAATATTTAAAAAAAACATACAAGTCCGGCAAATTGCTATTGCGCTGGAAGGATGTCTCATTAACATCGAAATGACGTCATTTTGACGTCAACCGAAATAAAAATATAACATCAGCTGGAAACTTCAGTCTAGTGCTGACGTCACTAAAATGGCGGCCACGCGCATTAGCAATTTTGCGGGACTTATACACTGATTCATCGCGTCTTAGCACAGATAAGATGGGATGCAAGTTGCAACCTATCTCTGTACTTATCTATTAAATTTTGTCAAAATCAGATAACATGGCTAATATTAAAAAAAAAAAAACAACAACTGGATGGGCCGTGAAAACTTTGGCATTTATAACCTTCATCATCATCATCAGCCTGTGGACGCCACTGTTGGATATAGGCCTTCCCTAAAGAGCGAGTATGGAAGTATGCAGTGGCGTGCACAGGGTTTGAAGCCAGGGTAGGCACTAGTTAAGAAAGAGCCTGTTTACTGGCAGGTCATTATGAAAAATTATGCATTGAGCTATTCAACTGGGGTAAGCAGTGCATTTATGCCTCTATGACCTGCACGCCACTGGTAGTATGGAAGTATGGATAAGAAGTATTCGCATTTATTGATTTATTTAGCACCATCCAATGTACCTACCTACTTACTAATAAACACAAGTACCTACTAACGTTGTACGATAATTTTCCTCGTAATTATTATAATTGCGTGTCGTAAGACGCAATCGTCAGTCGATGAACAATGGAACCATGCAGGGGAAGATGGAAGTTATTTGCTTTTTGTGCCCTTTTTACATGTTGGTAACTGCTAAGTTTTTACTCGGTAAATAACATACAGGGTTGTAACCAGAATGCTAGCAAAAAGAAGACAGGTGGTACTACTGATGATTACTGATATGATAACACCAAAAAAATCTATATTTTGTAAAAGTTTATGATATATATTGCAAATAAAACATCTGACTGGCGCTAGATGGCAATGAACGTTGCGTAAGTAGGCCATTCGGAGTCAATGCCACGGCGTAGGTGGGGCATTGACCCGAGTTTTGCACGCTATACATTGCGGAGTTGTAAAATACTAAACCACTAAAACTGCAATATGAGGCAAATGGTTATTGGTATTGGATAAGCTAAGTTTTTGCTGGCGTTTTGGTTACACCCTGTATAGAATACAAAAAGAAATATTATATATCTACTTGATACATAAAAATAAATAAACTTACATACATGTTACGTAAATATATATTCAATACATAGATATCTAGTAGTAGATACACGGCGTGTACCCGCAAAAAAAATATTTCGATGCATGTTTTATTTGTCTAAACCTATCTTCGCATTAAAAAACTGGGGTATGGGTTTAATAAAAACTGCCATACCCCTTCCAGGTTAGCCCGCTATCATCTTAGACTGCATCATCACTTACCACCAGGTGAGATTGCAGTCAAGGGCTAACTTGTATCTGAATAAAAATAAAAAAAATAAAAAAAATAGTAAAGCTTGTGCTAGTAGTAGGTAGGTACGACAATAGTGCAACGGGCGGGGTTTGAACCGCCGACCTTTTGGTCCGCTCCTTAACCGTTGAGCTGGTTCTATATTTTAGAAAACCTAACCTAAATAATAAACTTTCCCTATTGTTTCAGGCAAAATGGCGGCGAAGGATTTCCGATCAGAGCGAGTGAAGCAAATGTTTAGTTGGACTACAGCGTAAGTATTTATTGTAATTCTTATTATTTGCAAATAATGCTGTAAAAGTATATAATTATTAGGTATTTTAGCGTTCAAACTATCGTGAGTGATTTCCGTCATATGTATATACAATATACATAGTATATTTCTACGGCTATCGTATCCAGTCGACTAACTATAACTAACTAGTCGGGCTAACGTCGATTGAATACGTGAGTATGGCTGTAGAAATATACTAGGTATATATAATTATTAGGTACTGTTAATAACAGTAAATAATAATTATATTTTTTCCTATATAAAGCACCATTATACACCATTATATGTATAATGGCAGCTTTATTGCTACTACCATCTAGCCTATGGGCTAATCTTAATATATAAAAGGTAAAGGTGACTGACTGACTGACTGACCGACTGATCTATCAACGCACAGCTCAAACTACTATTTCACCCCTTAGGGGTTCAATTTTCAAAAACTCTTTCTTAGCGGCAGTGGCGTGCAATTCATAGAGGCGTAAAAGTACTGCTTACCCTTATAAATACTATCTGTCCCGGCTTACTCACGTGTGTAGTCGACGTTAGCCCGACTAGTTTCGAACCCATACGGGGTCCTTTTTCAAGGGAGTCCGTCCGCGCCCGCGCCGCGGTTTTGACTGCGGGACGCACGTGCCGCTGCCCGTAGAGCCCGTTGTGAGGTAAATTTCAATCGTGACAATGGATGGATGCTACCCTCAGCGTGGAAACCGCTTTTTGACGCTAAGACAAGGGCATCAGTCTGGGACGGGACACCATTAGCTCCGCGTGCCTGGATTTCGGTGACGGTTCCAGTGATGAAGAACAGCAGGAACTGTCGGGAGACGATCGGCAGCTGTCTCCCCCCCCCACCCCAGCCACCCTCACAACGGGCTCTACGGGCAGCGGCACGTGCGTCCCGCAGTCAAAACCGCGGCGCGGGCGCGGACGGACTCCCTTGAAAAAGGACCCCGTATGGGTTCGAAACTAGTCAGGCTAACGTCGACTACACACGTGAGTAAGCCGGGACAGATAGTATTTATAATGGAAATCACTCACGGTAGTTTAAACGCTAAAACTGCTTACCCTAGTTGAAATGACCAGTGCCCATTTTTCTTTATGGCCTGCCATTCTGTAGGTCTATATAAGGTGTATCTAAGGCCTATCTTACTAATGCTTACCCTGGCTTCGAACTCTGTGCACGCCAGTGCTTAGCGGATGCCTACGCCGTACAAGCTATCTGCTTGCCAAATTTCAGTCCAGTAGTTTGAGCTTTGAGCTGTGCGTTGATACATCAGTCAGTCAGTCTCCTTTTTGTTTTATATATTCAGATATTTAGATAACAGATAACATTATTAATTTTATTTTAACGCATACTCATGTGGACCTGTTTAATGTGCTTCTTCCCAGCGAAGTGGAAAAACCAGACTTTTGAACTCGTATTAGCTGAGGCATGGGGCGTAAATCCAGTTATGTACCTACTCGTATATTAAGCTGTGGTAGCCTAGTGGTTAGGACGTCCGCCTTCCAATCGGAGGTCGGGGGTTCGATCCCGAGCACGCACCTCTAACTTTTCGGAGTTATGTGCGTTTTAAGTAATTAAAATATCACTTGCTTTAACTGTGAAGGAAAACATCGTGAGGAAACCTGCACGCCTGAGAGTTCTCCATAATGTTCTCAAAGGTGTGTGAAGTCTGCCAATCCGCACTTGGCCAGCGTGGTGGTGGATGGCCAAAACCCTTCTCACTCTGAGAGGAGACCCGTGCTCTGTAGTGAGCCGGCGATGGGTTGATCATGATAATGACTCGTTTATTATTATCATCAACGTTCCGTCAATATGATATTCTCGGAGAGTTTTTGAAATTTAATGAATTTACTTATATATTTCATGTAGGACTGCTTGTGACACTTAAGGTGACGCAGGACGCTCGACCGAAATTGGCAGCGCACGTGGGTAACATGTTTGCTTTTCATTTGACATTGTATGAGAAAGGTGAGAGGCACGATGATTTTCCCAGAAATCAAGCTTGCGAAAAGGGTTTAGGGAAAGTATTTTTGAGAAAAAACTACTGAATTTATGTTTGTAAAGTAAAGTTATTTCAACTAATGAATAAATAAACTATGTCTAATGATAATTTTTTTTAGAATTTTCATATCCCTAATCTTATTTATTTACGCCCAAAGTTGTCATAAATTTAGTGTTAAAATAGGAATCTTTTGAGGCTCGTAACTTTTAAATCAATATTTTTTTCAATGTTTCATATATCAATAAACCTAGATAAAGACGAGATAAATCGATATAATTCTTAGTTTTGTGCGTACAATATCGAATATTGTTGTATTTTCCCTCCTACGTTTGTATGAAGAAAGCACTGAAGTGAGTTCCCTTAAGTTAGATAACATAAATATGTCATTTCTAGGTTCCGTACCCGAAGGGTACCAACGGGACCCTATTATTAAGCGTCCGCTGTCCGTCCGTCCGTCTGCCTGTATTTCGTGAACCGTAATAGGCAGATAGTTGAAAATTTCACAAAGTCTGTAAAATTTCTATTGCCGCCTAACAAAATATGATAAAAATTTAGAAATGGCTGCCATGAAAATTTAAATAAATTAAAAAGAGTTATTTCTTGTATACGATCAGAAGCGGATTATCCCTGAGGTAAACTAGACACGCGCCTAGGGGCGCGAGATTACGAAGGGGCGCGTACGATAATGTAGACTTGGATTAGCGAGTCTGCGCTTCAGATATCTTCGTTTCTATGCAAAATCTTGGAGTGACCGCCTCTTCTTTAATATAATCTTAAACTTAGTATAATCACCAACTACCAGCTTTGCAATTATATGTACAGACAGACAGACAGACAACAAAGTGATCCTATAAGGGTCCCTTTTTCCCTTTGAGGTACGGAACTACTAAAAACTAAAAATCGTGAAATACGTTTACCTAAAAAGTAAATACCAGAACGTTTGAAATTGTATGAAAGCGCTGTCTTTTCCTAGGTGTCATCAGTGGACAGGTAGTTTAAACCATAGGCCATAGGTGTATGATAAATGAACAGACATAACATGTCGTGATGCAAGCGTTATAACTTATAAGATGCTGACCCGAGATGACGTAAGAGCTACTTTCGCGTGTACCCGACAACCTGATGATAGAGCCTAGTAACCTAGATTCGATATTTCCTTCATGCAATTTTCAACCTTATTGACTTTTATTTTACATGCTTTTATTCGATTGCCTATCGATACTTTTATATTAATTTTTTAATCATCAACGCCATCTGTTGACGTATGAGTAGTTTATTACGAATGACACGTGTTGAATAAAATGAAACTAAGAGTAATATTTTGACGTGATAGTGTTGTGATTGATTACTAGATGGCGTTAGTAATTTTAAAATTGACGATTGTAAGGTCGAAACAAAAAATAATTGAAATTAAAGAGGAAATCATAATATTCACTTAGGTTATCAAATACCGGTTTGGTTTTAGTAAATACTTACTTATTAATTATGAGATAATGCAATTAATAGTCTTTTAATTTTTTGTTGTGAGTTATTTGTTCAGGGTGTCCATATGGGTTTTTTAAAATAAATAATTGGCTTGAATTGGGCATCCGCGTCGTGTTTAAAAGGAAAATAAAAAAATAAAGAAATTCGTCATGAAATAAAAACAAGATTGGATACAATTTGTTCAATAAATCTTCAAATATCGATCTAGAATTTTTAATTTTAATCGGTAACGGTGTGATCATATAAGGGTTTCTTTTTAATTTTGAGGTACGGACCCCTAAAAATGCTAGACCTACCTCGTATTACTGGTGTTACTTACTGCTTACATAAGTTAAATGGTTATGGTCTCGGCGGGAATCGAATCCATTACCTCACGCTCTCGTTTCAGTGTGGAGCGCAGGCAGAAAGCGGAAACGCAATAACGCATGCATGTCATTAGCTACTCATTATGTTTACAAGCATGTTCATTTTTAGGGTTCCGTACGGTTACATCACACAAAAAAATTAAATTGTGGTCATGAACTAAAAATTAGTATTTTCAATTTTCGAAATAAGATAACTATATCAAGTGGGGTATCATATGAAAGGTCTTCACCTGTACATTCTAAAACAGATTTTTATTTATTTGAATTATCGTGCAAAATGTCGAAAAAATACGACTGTAGTACGGAACCCTCGTTGCGCGAGCCTGACTCGCACTTGGCCGGTTTTTTTAAAGCGGTGATAGCCTAGTCGCGGGCATCAGCTAGTATATAAGATAAGATAGTTTACATATATTGTTTTGCAGTAATTTGAGCCTGCGTAAACTTATAATAACCACAGCAAACACTTATTTAGTTACGCTCGTTCTGTCTCCACAATAACATGTTTTTAACATGCAACCGGCTTAGCTAGGTAGCAATATATATATTACAAATAAAATATAATAACTTTACATTATGAATACACGATATTTTATAACATAATATACTAGCTTATGCTCGCGTAGACGCGGACACAACACATACAACCTGCGCTACACAAATTTCAAACCCCTATTTCATCCCCTTAAGGGTTGAATTTTCAAAAATCCTTTCTTAGCGGATGCCTACGTCGTAATAGCTATCTGCATGCCAAATTTCAGCGCGATCCGTCCAGTAGTTTGAGCTGTGCGTTGATAGACCAGTCAGTCAGTCAGTCACCTTTTCCTTTTATATATTTAGATTAGACTAAGCGACCCGCCTCGGTTTTGACGGGTACAATTTACTAATGAAGATTTTCCAAAAAAAAAACTTTCAGCGGTGATAGTTGTAGGTATAATATGTTAATTCTTAACCTAAAATATGAGTTTTCATAGATTTTCATCCAAACATCCCTTATTTAACCATTTCAAATAAAAAAAATCTTAATGAGTGTCTATTCCTCTCTTATTTACTGTTGTATTTTTATTTATACATACATACGTATATTATGTGTATTTACTTTATTTAATTAGTACACCCCTTCCGCTTTCTTTAATTTTTATAATATCCTCTACCCCTAAGGTTGGCTGGAAGAGATCGCTATTTTAGCGATAAGGCCGTCTATTGTACATGCTATCTTTGTTATATGTCTATTGTTTTTGTTTTGGTGTACAATAAAGCATATTTTACTTTTACTATACTTTACGTTACATAAGTAGGTACCTAAGTAGATAGGCTGGTAAGT